>NW_028143537.1:0-74000 GCF_977018435.1 Lepisma saccharinum
GTGTTGAAAGATTCCGAGTTACGAATTTGGATTCAGCACATCGGAATTAGTAAAGAACACCTATTGCCATACCAGTTACAAAATGGCTGTCACATAGTGAATTCACTACTGGATTCACGAATTCTCTATTCAGCCATGAGTTCTACTTTCCATAGAATATTCCAAACAAATGTAAGCATGCTTTTGAAATATATATTTGTTTTTGGTTTGTTTTTCAACTCGTGAATTGAAGTAGGAGTGTCCGAATATAAATATTGTTGTGACATTGGCGGATGGAGTTTATCAATTATGAGTACAAGGAACTCCTCTTCTGAAAACAATACTCACACAATCTTTACTCGCCTTAAACATATATCCATGAAACAACCAGGACTTCCAATAATTCATGTTTTCTTAAAAGATTTTCAAAAATTAAATTATGTAGAGGAAGACTATTACAATATTGTTCATTAAAGTTTCTAGAATATGCTGTAATCATACTTTACTAATTCTGCATTGCACTTTAGATACTCTGTAATCAAAATTATTTTATAAAAGTTTACGATATTTTTCAGATTTTTAATCGTTCAAAGAAGGAACATTATGCACAAAATAATACAAAGACATCTCGTCACGAATATCCACAAGCGCAGGAAGAGCCATCGTCAGAACACAATTCTGAAGAAAAAACTATCAAATTCGGAAACAATATTATATTAACCCAACAGAGTTTACGAGATGCCGACAATAAGCTTGTATTACTTGTTTTTCTCCTTTCCAAAGTTTGCTATGGAATTACCAAATTCTAAACTTGGTCTTGGCATAATAAATTAAAAGGGATTATAAGGTTTATCTTAAAAATGTTACGTAGAACTTAAAAGTAACTCCTGTTACATCGTGCAGTCACTATCGGGGGCAAAAATGTGTCTTGAACTCCAGTCATATAGACTCTGTGGAATGAATTCATTGGCGCATGACTCATATTTACTTAATACTTATAACAAACTATCTACTTCTTGACTTTGATCACACCTGCTTGAAGTAAGCACGTTTGCTAGGAAGAAACAAAAATTCGACACATCAATCTGTAAATAGAAATGAATTGATTAATGGAAATATACAAAGTGAGTCACCTAAAATTACCACCGGAAATATTTCGTGAACAACAATAAATATTGAAAAAATTACTTTCGAAGATATAAAGGTATGAGAGGGACCCATGAAATTAGTGGACACAATACGTTCAATTACGTAAGAAAGTACAATTCTCAACACAAATTTAGTTTTTTCTTATGGAAACCCCATTCTAGCTCCAGCACATTTGAAAGTATGGGAAAATTCATTAAGATGGCGTTCGTTACATTGTAATACGTCAAGCAGTTCTTAAGTAATTGTAACGTAAAGTGTACGCTTCAAAAAATTATTCTCACAAGTTGATTCGCTTGTCGTAACATACATATCCTCCTTTTGAGGCCATTCTTGTATCGTAACAAGTATGTTACTCTTCTGCATACTATGCGTTGTGCTTAGGAAAGCTGTTACGTTCCAACAACTGCGGGTTACAATAAAATGTGTAGTTTGTACATAAGTCAGCTTTGACAAATTATCTAAAAGATTCTGATACATCTTTCTGAATTAACAAACATTTACATATTGAAAAATATACATTTTAAACATTCCGCAATCAGTTAAGTACGTAAAGGTTAGTACATCTTTCCAGCGGCGGCACAAGGGGAAGAGCAACCGTGACATGGCACTGCCCTCAGAAGAAACCCATACCTCCCAGTAGTATAAAAACCCATAGGATGAGCGCACTTATAGGTGTAGAAAAGAAGAGGTCATTTGATTAAACAGCCCGATTTGCCCACACTTAAAATTATGCCAAGATCCTCTTATTCCCCATTTCTTCAAGTGTGATATGCTCTTAATCCTCAACAATTTTGAATCCTAGTGTAGAAAAGAAGAGTTCATGTGCACCGATTTGCCCACACTTAAAATTATGCCAATATCCTCTTATTCCCCATTTCTTCAAGTGTGATATGCTCTTAATCCTCAAGAATTTTGAATCCTAGTGTAGAAAAGAAGAGTTCATATGCCCCGATTTGCCCACACTTAAAACTATGTCAAAAAAGGGCATATAGCCCAATCGGCCATGTGTGTACATATTTAAATCTAAAGAATTTTGAATTCTAGTGTAGAACTCCCCTCAGACAGATTTTCCCATGTGTGTAAAAGCTACATTTCTCAGTTTGTTGTCCATAAACTTGTCAAAAATATGCCCTTTTTTGATATTGTTTTGGCTACACCTAAAACTAGTGCAAAAAGTCACTCTCATCCTCTACAACTTACAAATCAATACAATACAAGGTCAGGCTGCAAATTGTTTCATGTTCTTTCTAATCTTTGATCATGTTTCATGTACCGGCCAGCAATAAATCATGCACGCCTGGGAGATTTTATCTCATGCATGCAAGCATAAGATAAAATCTACACTGAGCCCTTTCAGGGAAAATTCTCTATGCATGCCTTCATGTCATTAACTCCAAGGGAAATTCCTAGTAAAAAGAACATTGGCCTCTATGCATGTTGACATATATGCCTGAAATGGAATCAAGTTTTGTCTTGTTCTGATAATATTTACCCGAGAGAGACTTACAGAAATATTTATTCCACATTTCAAAGTCCAACTTTGAATTGTATTTAGCTGATATAGAGCTCAATAACTCCTGGGTTCTGGGACCCAGTAGAGTGTGGTGCATAGCCCCATGGCTTTTATTGCCTTGTAATCAAGAGGCTTCTGGGTTTGAGTCCTGATAAAATGTGAAGCCTCCCCTGATGGCAAAGTGTTAATATTGTTGCCTTGTAAACAAAAGCTCTGGGTTTGAATCCTGGTAAAATGTGAGGCCTCCCCTGATGGCAAAGTGTTAATATTGCTGCTTTGCAAACAAGAGCTCTGGATTTGAATCCTGGTAAAATGTGTAAGATTGAAATACATGTGGCAAAATAATATGTCCACACGTGAGATTTTGAGAATATTTACTGCTAGCTGATATACAGCTGAGGTTTGAAACCTGGTAAAGTGTGTTGTACAACAGCATAAAAGAGCAAAACTATTTTATATTGGGGATCACCAGAGCCTAGTTATTGCTGTTGTTTGGGTATAAAACCACCAGCTCAGCCACTACCTGCTGTTATAATTGTTTTGGCATATTGTCCATATATAAACAAACAACAAAAATGCCAAATCAAAAATATTGCAATCAATGCAAAAAAAAATATATATCTAGTTCTAATTGGTCTAGGCACCGGTTTAATTGTGAACGTAAGAAATGCAGAAAGGCCACAAAAATGTGTCCAAGATGCCATAAAATATTAAGCAAGGCATATTACAAATGGCACAAGTGTAATTCTTATGTACAGTCATCAATATTGCCCTCACAACCATCTACATCTGGTCTGAAAAGAAAGCATGAAGCACCTGTTAATGCTAGAGCAGCAAAGCAGCCACGCTATGCACTACCTATCCGTAGCAGTTTTAATGGCCAACTTAGGGATTATCGGTTTGTATCAGAGCCAAGATGTGGTATTAAGAATTTTTTGAACAGTATAAATCCAGATGTGCAGGCAATTCTAAATGCACAAAATGGCTCTTATAAGCTGTCCCTCAAATTGTTTACACAATATAAAAAGCCAAATGGCACAAAATTTGCACAGCCCCACATAACAGAAACTGTACCGGTATATTCAAATGCAAATTCAGACAAAATAATAAGCAGTTTGATAGATCAATTGAATATTAAACACTCTGAATTTGCAGCAAAAGAGTCTGGATGGAGCCTATGCGGTTCTCCACACAAGTTATATATTAATATTTCTGAATTCAGCCCATTACAAGGTTCTACATATCTGCCATTACCTAACTAACTAACTAACAAACTAACTCTCTAGCCTTCTTAAACCCGAAGGTTCATGGCTGCAGCAACACAGGCCTTCCATCTTTCCCTATCTTGAGCAAGATCTATATACTCTTTTCCATCCCTACCGATTTCCCTTAGGTCCATCTCAACGTTGTCACTCCATCTTCGTCTTGGCCTTCCTACAGGTCTCTTACCATCAGGTTTCCCAACAAGAATCCTGTAAACTCCTCTTTCCTCTCCCATTCGTGCCACATGGCCTGCCCACCTAAGTCTTCTTGATTTAATTATTCTAATAATATCTGGACATGAATACAAATTATGTAGTTCTAAATTATGTAACCTTCTCCACTCGCCTGTTTCCTCATCCCTTTTAGGTCCAAAGATTTTCCTAAGGATCTTATTTTCAAATACTCTCAATTTATGTTCCTCTTTCAATGTAAGGGACCAAGTTTCACATCCATATAATACTACAGGCAAAATTACTGTTTTGTATATTTTAACTTTTAGTTTCTTAGATATTAAACGAGAAGACAAAAGTTTATGAAGAGAGAAGTAACATGCATTTCCTGAATTAAGCCTACTTTTTATTTCCTCTTTAATATAATTTCCATTTGTTAATATTACTCCTAAGTATTTGAATTTGGAAACTGATTCAAACGAGTTGTTATCAATAATTAGATTTTGATTATTACCTAACACTTGGTTTCGGCCTGTAAACATATATTTAGTTTTCTCTTTGTTAACTTCCAAACCTATCTCTGTAGCAGTTTTGAAAAATATTTTAGCATTATTCTTAATTGTATTCACATCATCCCCCAGTAAGTCTACATCATCTGCATATGCTAACAACTGAGTCACACCATTTAATTTTAGTCCTTCTTTAGTTTCTTGTACGTTCCTAACAGCATATTCTAAGGCAAAATTAAAGAGCAATGGAGATAATGCATCTCCTTGTTTTAACCCATCATGAATTGTAAATTTGTCAGACATATTAATACCCACACGAATTATACTTTCTGTTTCACTGGTGCATATTTTTATCATACTAACAAGCTTCTTAGGTATTCCAAACTCTACTAATATATTATATAATTTATCTCTTTTTAGACCGAATCATATGCTTTTTTGAAATCAATAAATAGCTGATGGACATTTTGATTATATTCCCACTTTTTTTCAAGTGTCTGTCTGATGTGAAAAATTTGATCTGTAGTTGATCTGTTACGTTTAAATCCACTTTGATAATCACCTATAATTTCATTAGCATATGGTGTTAGTCTTGCTAAAAGAATGTTAGACAATATTTTGTATGTTGTTGAGAGTAGAGAAATTCCACGGTAAATATTGCAGTTCATTTTATCACCTTTTTTAAACACAGGAACAATTATGGATTCTTTCCACTGTTGAGGGATTTCTTCTTTATTCCATATTAAACAAATTAATTTATGAATTTGACATATTAATGAATTTCCACCATATTTAATTAACTCAGCTGGTATTAAATCAATGCCAGGTGCTTTGTTATTCTTTAGCCTTTTAATAGCATCTTTAACTTCAGTCAAGTTAGGTTCTGGAACTAAAGGTTCTGCTGTGTGGACTTCATTTACTTCTGATTTATCTCCTACATGGACATTTAAAAGGTCATTAAAGTAGTTCTTCCATCTATTCAGAATATCGCTTGGGTCAGCTAGAAAATCACCGTCTTTATCTTTTATCAAGTTTTCTTTAGGTTGCCACCCCTTTCTAAACTCATTTACACCTTTATATAAATCTCTGATATTTTTATTTTTGCTGTTTGTTTCAATTTCGTTTATTTTACTTTTCAAGTAATCTCTTTTTTTACTTCTAAACGTACGGTTAACTTCTCGCTTTATTCTATTATAATTGTTTAGATTTGTATCATCAGAGTTATTTAACCACCTAAGTCTAGCCTGATTTCTTATTTCTATTAGATTATGACATTCATTATCAAACCATGGCTTACTTTTTCTCGGTTTATGGTATCCTATACTTTCTTTAGCTGCTGATTCTATTGCATTACGTATGTGCTCCCAATTCTTATTTACGTCTGTTTCATTTATATTTTCATCATCATTTAAATCCTGCAAAACATCAAATCTATTTGACAGTTTAATTTGGTAATCTTTCTTAATTCTTTCATCAGTAAACTTTCCTGTATCAAATTTTAGAATTTTTAGATTTTGTTGCTTATGATTTATCACTGAGAGTCTTTCTCTTAATTTAGCAATTACTAAATAATGGTCACTGGCACAGTCAGCACCTCTATGTGTACGAACGTCAATTATACTAGTATGCCTTCTCTTATCAATGAGAATATGATCTATCTGATTATGAGTTTTACCATCTGGAGAAGACCAGGTATATTTATGGATATCTTTATGTTTTAAAGTGGTACTTTTCACAATTAAATTCTTTGAGGTTGCAAAAGTAATCAATCTTATACCATTATCATTACTTAATTCATGAAGACTTTCTTTACCAATCGTGGGTTTAAATGTCTCTTCTTTGCCAATCTGTGCATTACAATCACCTAACAGAATTTTCATATCATACTGAGAAAATTTATCAAAGACCTGTTCTAACTCTGCATAAAAATCATCTTTAGTATTATCATCTTTATCTTCCGTTGGTGCATGTATGTTTATTAAAATAATTTTACACCACCTACCCTGTAAAACTGCATATGATATCCTATCATTAATAAATTCTACTGTTTTAAGAGCCGAGATAATTCTATTATTTATGAAAAAGCCTGTTCCAAAATTATGATTTTCAGTACCACCATAGAAAAAAGTATAATTTTTAGTTTTACAATTCCCTTCTCCTGGCCACCTGACTTCCTGGACAGCTACTACATCTAATTTATACTTAACTATCTCATTAACTGTACACTGAAATGCCCCAGGCCGGTAAAGACTCAGAACATTCCAGGTGCCTAATTTAATATCCTTATTCCTAATGTAGATCTTATCCTTAGTCCAGGGACCTCCCAAAGTAGTCCCCACCCGGAGATCCGAACGGGGGACTATTTTACCTCCGGAATATTTTACCTTGGGAACATCCATGGCCTTATATTGCTGTTTCTTGACATGTCTTTTTACAGTGCAGAGTTGTCAGCTCTACGCCTAACCCCCAATATGAATGGAGGAACTACTACACAAACACATTAGACAGCACAATTACTACACAAGACGAACACAAACACATTAGACAGCACAACTACTACACAAGACACACACAAACACATCACAACTATAACACAATATAAACACACCACAACTACTACACAATATAAAAACAAACACACCACAACTACTACACAAGACAAACACAAACAAATTAGACAGCACAACTACTACGCAAGACAAAACAAACATACTAGACAGCACAACTACTACACAAACATACTAGACCGCACAACTACAACACAAGACATACATACACACCACCGATACTACACAAGACAAACAGAAACACATTAGACAGCATAACTACTACACAAGATAAACACAAACACACCAGACAGCACAACTACTACACAAGACAATCCCAACCACACTAGTCAGCACAACTACTACACAAGACAAACCCACATACAAGCACATCACCACTACTACACAAGACAAACACAAACACACTAAACACCAGAACTACTACACAAGACAGACCCAAACACACTACACAGCACAACTACTGCACAAGACACACAAACATATAACAACCACTACACAAGAAAAAACACAAACGCACAACTACCACTACACAAGATTATGAAACCCTCCCGTACATAATACTAAAATTTTCTTTTTACGTCCATCCCTATACAACTTTTTACTGTTTTTTTTAATAAACAAATCCCCCAACACTACTTCATGGTGATCATAAAATCCTGAAACTACAAATTTTAAAGCAATTATTTTAATAATAATAATAATACGAGGGCCATTTTTCTTGTAGTGGCAGCACTGTTGGTATATGCCTGTCAGTTGTCGCTGGGAAAACAGACGACCGGGCCTTGTTCAGTCTTGCACTACGGATCGTGTGTAGGTGTTTGGTGCTGAATAGACGTTAAAGTGAATATGTGAATTTACTGTGCATTCCTTCCACGTGCTACCTTAAGGTTTTTTAATATTCGCTGAAATAATAATAATAAAAATAACCTTTTTAGTTGTTTTCCATGACGCTGCAAACAGCAAGACTCCATGTCGAATAGTTTCCTCAGAATTGTAATTTCAAATCAGGGAGGTTTCACATGTGAACACCCTGTACAAGAAGTGGGCAATAATATTTCTTTATTTTTCAGTACTACTATTTCGGAGCAGTGTTAAATCCAGCAACTTTTCTCCAGGGATATCAGATTTAAAGGGGAAACACAATGCTAATATTTTAAAATTGCCCCTTACCTCTGATTTGTAATTAAATTAAATTAAGCGAAAACTTTGATAAGGCTTCACAAGAAAGTCTCCACCCTTCCACAGCAAATTGTTGACTAACCGTTAAAATACCTGCAAGAAGTTGAAATACGTTACAACAAGAGAAGCTCAGCTCACTACACTATCCGTGCGCCTCGCCGATGGCGCAGTGGCAACGTCATAGCATTGCAATCAAGGGTCCCAGATTCGACACCCGGAGGAGGCACATATCTGCCATTACCTGCCAATATTAAAAACAAAAGAGCCGTGGTTAATATAAAAAATAATGATGAGAAATGCTTTTTGTGGTGTATTTTAGCTGCTTTGTATCCAGTTTTAAAGGATCCTCAGAGAATAACTTATTATAAGCAATATGAGCATGATTTTGATGAAGCAATGGAGGGTTTAGAATATCCAATGCCTGTTCAGAATATTGATACATTTGAAAAAAAGGCCAGGCATATCAATGGCAAACAATTATCTATTAATGTATTTACTTGTTCTACTGGCCGTGGCAATTGCTTGATAGATCCTCTCAGAATCAGTACACTTGATGATGATTCTCCTGTTCCGATTGATCTGCTCTTAATTGAAAAGGATGGCACATATCATTACACTCTGATACACAGTCTTGAAGCTTTAGTCAGAACACAACTAGACAAATCCAATACAATATTCAAGTTGTGTAGAAGATGTTTGTCTGTATTTGATGGTGAAAAAAATAATAAATGGGGTTCGGGAAGTGAATGCAGAAATTGCTAAAAACAAGTTAATTGAGCATCTGAAATACCGTGGCAACCATAAACCTGTTCATATGGTGATGCCTAATCCAAGTGAAAATGCAAAATTCAAAAAGTTTGAAGCCCTGTTGGAACACCCAGCATATATAGTCTGTGATTTTGAATCAAACCTCAAACCCCTTGCATTCTGCAGCCCAGATCCTGATGAATCTTCAATTACACCATACCAGTTACATGAACCTTCTAGTTTTTATTATGTGATTGTACAGGATGGTGTTGTTAGTAAAGAATATTTATACATGGGAGCAGATGCCATCAAAGAATTTGCAGATGGAATAGAAAATGAGTGCCGTTGCATAGCATCTAATGTCTTATTAAAATCAAAACCCATGTTGCCTTTAACAGAGGAACAGATTGAAGATTTCAACAATGCAGAAAAATGCCGGGTATGTGATTCTGAATTTTCAGATGCAAATATCAAGGTTCATCACCATTCTCATACAGATGGTAAATTCTTAATGGCCCTGTGTAATAGCTGCAATATTAAGATCCAGAGACCAAAATTTGTTCCTATATTTTGCCATGGTGCATCCAATTATGATTTTCATCATTTGATCAGGTACGAGGGGTTTGACAAGCAGAATTTAAATATTTTAGCTGAAAATAATGAAAAATATATTGCCATTAGCAAAATAATTAAAGTTAATGGTGTTCCTATTCACTTAAGATTTCTTGATTCATACAGAATTTTATCGGCTAGCCTGGCTACACTGGCCACTCAATTATCTGATGATCAATTCAAAATCACATGTGCTTTGTTTCCAAATCAGGAGCTGAAATTAATTAGGCGGAAGGGTGTATATCCATATGATTATCTTACAGATTTTTCTAAATTTGATGAGTGTTCTCTGCCACCACAACAAGAGTTTTACAGCAAAATCAGAGCGTCTGGAATTACTGATGATGATTATCACCATGCCCAGTTGATGTGGAACAATTTAAAATGCCAGACATTTGGTGATTATCACAAGGCATATTTAAAACTTGATGTGACCCTCTTAGCTGATATACTGCAGGCATTCAGAAAATCTTCCATGCAAAATTATAAGCTGGATCCAATGTATTTTTACAGTGCTCCGGGCCTAGCATGGTCTGCAATGTTTATAAACACTAAAATGCAATTGGATCTGATCCAGGATCAAGATATGTATCTGTTTATGGAACAATGTATAAGAGGAGGCATGGTGCAATGTTCTCAGAGATATGCCAGAGCAAATAACAAGTATATTCCCGATTATGACCCAGCACTGCCATCAAATTATATACTGTATGTAGATGCAAACAGCCTCTATGGTTATGCCATGATGAAAAAACTGCCATATGCAGGGCTTGAGTGGGTCGAAGATTTCAATATTGAAGATCTTAAAGATTTTGATGACAGTAACTATGGCCTGTTCTTAGAGGTTGATCTGACAATTCCTGATAATTTACACAACACATTTTCTGATCTGTCCCCAATTCCTGAGGTTAAGTGCTCACCTGGCTCTAAACAGAAGAAATTGACGATGACTCTAGAGCCGAAACAGGATTATGTCATATATTACAAAAACCTCCAGTTCCTGATGCATCATGGTGTTCAAGTGACCAAAGTTGGAAAAGTTTTGAGGTTCAGGCACTCAAGATGGTTGAAACCATATATTGATACAAACACAGAGCTTCGAACATCTGCAATGAGCCAATTTGATAAGACCTTGTTTAAATTGATGGTCAATTCAGTGTATGGCAAAACAATTGAAAATGTCAGAAAACATACTGATGTTAAAATAATTACTGACCCCAGCCGGAGCAAAAAATTGACAGCAAAGCCCAACTTCAATTACAGAAGAATTTATGATGAAAATATGGCACTTTTCAACATGAAAAAAACAAAGATCAAGTATGATAAGCCTATTTATGTAGGGGCTGTGATATTGGAATTGGCCAAATTACACATGTTAAAATTGTTTTATAATGTGTTGAAGCCTTTTTATAAGGATCGTGTAAAACTGATGTACATGGACACAGATAGTTTTGTTCTTGACATTCAAACAGAAGATGTTTATCAAGATATAGCACAGCCTGAATTGTTTAAATATTTTGATACCACTGAACATTCAAAAATTAAACACCACAACAAAAAGGTGCCTGGCAAGTTAAAAGATGAGACACTTGGTGATGTTATTGTGGCATTTGCTGGGTTAAGAGCCAAGATGTACAGTTTTGAAACATGTAGTGGCGCTGTTGCCAAAAAGGCCAAGGGCATTGGCAGAGTGACAGTGGACAAAGAGCTTGAATTCGAAGATTACAAAAATTGCCTCAAATCATGTAGCACAATCAGAACATCAGAATACAGAATTCAGAGTGTGGATCACTTGTTGACTAGCAATATTGTAAGAAAAGTGGCTCTGGACACACATGATGATAAGAGATGCATTTTATCATGTGGCATACATACTCTACCATGGGGTCATTGGGATTTGAAAAGTGGTAATCAATGCCCAATTACAGAACATGATTTGAAATAAATAAATATTCCTATGAACTTATTTGGGTTCAAAAAACAGGCTATTATGGACCTGCCAACACCGCAACCCTCTTCTGATATGATACCTAAACTAAGTGCTTTGTTAATTATTCATCTGAACAGCATACTTACAGATGTTGATGATGAAACAGGTAAAACATTGTACATATTTAACAATAATTTAAATCATTACCAATTACCTGTAGGTGGTCAATTGCAATTTATTACAACCCCTGAGGGTAATGTCAAGATTTCAGTAGGGAGAAATATTTATAGAATTAAGCACTCAAACATGATTTCTGGCACTGTATATACTGTTTCTGCTGGTGACTGCTTATATATTGAGGTCCCGGGATCATATGACAAGCTTATACCTTTTTTTTATAGAATTAAGAATCAGATATTTAATAATAAATAACCACTAAAACAAAATGCCTAATGATATATTTGGCCATACAAGGCATGAAGATCACAGTGATGAGATTCTGATGCTTGATGTCAGAGTCAAGAAATTAAGAAGTGATTTACAAGCTTTACAAACCACACTCAATGCCAGTCTTCAACTAGAAATTACAAATTTACAAACACAATGCATGGACCCTCTTCTTAAAATTGACTCAGAACTCAAAGTGCTGCTTCAAAAATATACTGATTTGGCGACATTAGATAATTTTCAAAGTTTAGAAGAGACTGTAGCAGCTCTTCAAGCCAAATTTAAGACCCAGGCCACCAACTCTGAGCAATTGAAACAGCAATTGGAAGAGCAGATAAATAATATCCAGACACAGCTCCAAACAATTGTCAAAAGCATAAAATCACAAGAAGATTTTGATCTAGTGATTTCCACTCTAAAAGAACAGATTCAATCGCTCCAAATACCTAATCTGGACCCCTTGAACAATGCCATAGCCGAGGTTAAAGAAAAAATTGAGACACTTGAAAATTTTATGAACAACTTGCCATGTTCTGATGCTTTGAGTGCAATAACTCGGAGTGTTGCAAACATCAAGCTCCAACTTGAAACATATGAAGATTTTGGAAAAATTCAAAGTACCATAACCCATCTTGAGGGTACAATAGCAGCAGTGCAAAGTGATTTGACAAATGTACAAGAATCCCGCCTGCCCGGTATTGTAGACACACTTGTCAGTGTCCAGGAACAGATCACAAAGCTTGAAAACCTCAACACTGAATCTGAGCTGTCACATTTTCATCACTTGATCGATGATATCCAAACAAAACTTGAAATTTTACAACAATCAACACCCACTCAGGCAGATATAGCTCTGCTCCAAAATGCTATGCGTGGTGTGGCTGATGCTTCTGAATTAAATGATGTGAAATTGGCACTTGAATCTTTGCAAAATACTGTAACAAATCTCCCTACATCACAGGAACTTAAAAATATTAAGAGAGCAGTGAATCGCATATTGAAATCAGAAGATATCAAGAATATCCAGACAGAGATCAAACAACTCACTCAGACAGTGGCCACTCTACCAACTAATCAACATATTAGTGAACTGCATGCCCTGTTTGAGGATATCAGAAGACAAGTCCATGATCTTACTGCTCAAAATTCAAAATTGGCAGTTATTGAAAATTTGCAACAAATTGTAGCTAATATCAAGCAACAGCTAGGGACCATGGAATCCAATCAAGCAAATGCTCGGTCTGTTTTTGCCACCCAGCTTCAAGAGATTGTGCAACAATACAAGAAACTTGTTGTGGACATAAAAATCAAGCCAGGCCATGATGATGTTGTTAGGACCATCAATGAGCATCTTGAATCTGTAACAAGCAGATTGCTTACAGCAGAAAAAGAAATAACAGGCATAATTGAGAATCCAAAACATACAGTAATTCTTGAATTGTACAGCATCCCCAACAAAGAATATGATTCACCATTTACACCAGGTGGCAAAATATATATGCTGTCCCCTGCACAATTTTATTACCAGTTTTTTGTTGGGGGCACACTGAGACCAATCAAGATCAAATATTGGCTTCAACCACAGGCACACCACTACCCCACCTTATCAATAACAAATGCTGACAACAAACCAAAAATCACCAGTGTAGAGTTAGAGCATTTTACAGACCCCAATACATTAGAAACAGATTATGCTGAAGATGATGGCTCTCTGGAATTTAATATACAAATAGGGGACAAATTATATTTAGAAAATCCTGTAGTATCAGCTGCTGAACACACCATAGTTGCAATATTCTTGTTTTCATATTATGTCTAGACAAATTATTGTTGATGAATTACACAGACAAGCCAGACATAATTATAAGAGACTGCCAGTAGTCACAAAAGGCATAGATGATTTATGGCAGAGCGACTTGATTGAGATGGCAAGTGGACAGCTGAAAAACTTAGACAAAATCAACAAGGGCTACAAGTATCTACTCACTGTCATAGACACATTTTCAAAATTTGCCTGGGCTGTGCCACTCAAATCCAAGACTGGAAAATGTGTTACAGAAGCCATCAGGACAATCATCAATCAGAGTGGAAGATCACCGCGCTATTTGCAAACAGATAATGGCAAAGAATTTTATAATTCTGTGTTCCAACAATTTATTAAAAGCCAGTCAATAAAACATTACTCGAGTTACAGTGATCTCAAAGCCTCAATTGTAGAGAGATTCAACAAAACCCTAAAAAATCTTATGTATAAACAATTTACACTTCAAAGTAATTATAAATGGCTTAATATTCTTCCAGAACTTCTACATAAATATAACAACTCGGTCCATTCCACAATCAACATGAAACT
This sequence comes from Lepisma saccharinum, assembly GCF_977018435.1. Classification (NCBI taxonomy): domain Eukaryota; kingdom Metazoa; phylum Arthropoda; class Insecta; order Zygentoma; family Lepismatidae; genus Lepisma; species Lepisma saccharinum. The sequence continues at coordinate 14,419 of NW_028143537.1, forward strand.
GATTATTGCCTGTTATTTCTTTTTCTGCTGTAAGCAATCTGCTTGTTACAGATTCAAGATGCTCATTGATGGTCCTAACAACATCATCATGGCCTGGCTTGATTTTTATGTCCACAACAAGTTTCTTGTATTGTTGCACAATCTCTTGAAGCTGGGTGGCAAAAACAGACCGAGCATTTGCTTGATTGGATTCCATGGTCCCTAGCTGTTGCTTGATATTAGCTACAATTTGTTGCAAATTTTCAATAACTGCCAATTTTGAATTTTGAGCAGTAAGATTATGGACTTGTCTTCTGATATCCTCAAACAGGGCATGCAGTTCATTAATATGTTGATTAGTTGGTAGAGTGGCCACTGTCTGAGTGAGTTGTTTGATCTCTGTCTGGATATTCTTGATATCTTCTGATTTCAATATGCGATTCACTGCTCTCTTAATATTTTTAAGTTCCTGTGATGTAGGGAGATTTGTTACAGTATTTTGCAAAGATTCAAGTGCCAATTTCACATCATTTAATTCAGAAGCATCAGCCACACCACGCATAGCATTTTGGAGCAGAGCTATATCTGCCTGAGTGGGTGTTGATTGTTGTAAAATTTCAAGTTTTGTTTGGATATCATCGATCAAGTGATGAAAATGTGACAGCTCAGATTCAGTGTTGAGGTTTTCAAGCTTTGTGATCTGTTCCTGGACACTGACAAGTGTGTCTACAATACCGGGCAGGCGGGATTCTTGTACATTTGTCAAATCACTTTGCACTGCTGCTATTGTACCCTCAAGATGGGTTATGGTACTTTGAATTTTTCCAAAATCTTCATATGTTTCAAGTTGGAGCTTGATGTTTGCAACACTCCGAGTTATTGCACTCAAAGCATCAGAACATGGCAAGTTGTTCATAAAATTTTCAAGTGTCTCAATTTTTTCTTTAACCTCGGCTATGGCATTGTTCAAGGGGTCCAGATTAGGTATTTGGAGTGATTGAATCTGTTCTTTTAGAGTGGAAATCACTAGATCAAAATCTTCTTGTGATTTTATGCTTTTGACAATTGTTTGGAGCTGTGTCTGGATATTATTTATCTGCTCTTCCAATTGCTGTTTCAATTGCTCAGAGTTGGTGGCCTGGGTCTTAAATTTGGCTTGAAGAGCTGCTACAGCCTCTTCTAAACTTTGAAAATTATCTAATGTTGCCAAATCAGTATATTTTTGAAGCAGCACTTTGAGTTCTGAGTCAATTTTAAGAAGAGGGTCCATGCATTGTGTTTGTAAATTTGTAATTTCTAGTTGAAGACTGGCATTGAGTGTGGTTTGTAAAGCTTGTAAATCACTTCTTAATTTCTTGACTCTGACATCAAGCATCAGAATCTCATCACTGTGATCTTCATGCCTTGTATGGCCAAATATATCATTAGGCATTTTGTTTTAGTGGTTATTTATTATTAAATATCTGATTCTTAATTCTATAAAAATAGGTATAAGCTTGTCATATGATCCCGGGACCTCAATATATAAGCAGTCACCAGCAGAAACAGTATATACAGTGCCAGAAATCATGTTTGAGTGCTTAATTCTATAAATATTTCTCCCTACTGAAATCTTGACATTACCCTCAGGGGTTGTAATAAATTGCAATTGACCACCTACAGGTAATTGGTAATGATTTAAATTATTGTTAAATATGTACAATGTTTTACCTGTTTCATCATCAACATCTGTAAGTATGCTGTTCAGATGAATAATTAACAAAGCACTTAGTTTAGATATCATATCAGAAGAGGGTTGTGGTGTTGGCAGCTCCATAATAGCCTGTTTTTTGAACCCAAATAAGTTCATAGGAATATTTATTTATTTCAAATCATGTTCTGTAATTGGGCATTCATTACCACTTTTCAAATCACAATGACCCCATGGTAGAGTATGTATGCCACATGATAAAATGCATCTCTTATCATCATGTGGGTCCAGAGCCACTTTTCTTACAATATTGCTAGTCAACAAGTGATCCACACTCTGAATTCTGGATTCTGATGTTCTGATTGTGCTACATGATTTGAGGCAATTTTTGTAATCTTCAAATTCAAGCTCTTTGTCCACAGTCACTCTGCCAATGCCCTTGGCCTTTTTGGCAACAGCGCCACTACATGTTTCAAAACTGTACATCTTGGCTCTTAACCCAGCAAATGCCACAATAACATCACCAAGTGTCTCATCTTTTAACTTGCCAGGCACCTTTTTGTTGTGGTGTTTAATTTTTGAATGTTCAGTGGTATCAAAATATTTAAACAATTCAGGCTGTGCTATATCTTGATAAACATCTTCTGTTTGAATGTCAAGAACAAAACTATCTGTGTCCATGTACATCAGTTTTACACGATCCTTATAAAAAGGCTTCAACACATTATAAAACAATTTTAACATGTGTAATTTGGCCAATTCCAATATCACAGCCCCTACATAAATAGGCTTATCAAACTTGATCTTTGTTTTTTTCATGTTGAAAAGTGCCATATTTTCATCATAAATTCTTCTGTAATTGAAGTTGTGCTTTGCTATCAATTTTTTGCTCCGGCTGGGGTCAGTAATTATTTTAACATCAGTATGTTTTCTGACATTTTCAATTGTTTTGTCATACACTGAATTGACCATCAATTTAAACAAGGTCTTATCAAATTGGCTCATTGCAGATGTTCGAAGCTCTGTGTTTGTATCAATATATGGTTTCAACCATCTTGAGTGCCTGAACCTCAAAACTTTTCCAACTTTGGTCACTTGAACACCATGATGCATCAGGAACTGGAGGTTTTTGTAATATATGACATAATCCTGTTTCGGCTCTAGAGTCATCATCAATTTCTTCTGTTTAGAGCCAGGTGAGCACTTAACCTCAGGAATTGGGGACAGATCAGAAAATGTGTTGTGTAAATTATCAGGAATTGTCAGATCAACCTCTAAGAACAGGCCATAGTTACTGTCATCAAAATCTTTAAGATCTTCAATATTGAAATCTTCGACCCACTCAAGCCCTGCATATGGCAGTTTTTTCATCATGGCATAACCATAGAGGCTGTTTGCATCTACATACAGTATATAATTTGATGGCAGTGCTGGGTCATAATCGAGAATATACTTGTTATTTGCTCTGGCATATCTCTGAGAACATTGCACCATGCCTCCTCTTATACATTGTTCCATAAACAGATACATATCTTGATCCTGGATCAGATCCAATTGCATTTTAGTGTTTAAAAACATTGCAGACCATGCTAGGCCCGGAGCACTGTAAAAATACATTGGATCCAGCTTATAATTTTGCATGGAAGATTTTCTGAATGCCTGCAGTATATCAGCTAAGAGGGTCACATCAAGTTTTAAATATGCCTTGTGATAATCAAAAAATGTCTGGCATTTTAAATTGTTCCACATCTACTGGGCATGGTGATAATCATCATCAGTAATTCCAGATGCTCTGATTTTGCTGTAAAACTCTTGTCGTGGTGGCAGAGAACACTTATCAAATTTAGAAAAATCTGTAAGATAATCATATGGATATACACCCTTCCGCCTAATTAATTTCAGCTCCTGATTTGGAAACAAAGCACATGTGATTTTGAATTGATCATCAGATAATTGAGTGGCCAGTGTAGCCAGGCTAGCCGATAAAATTCTGTATGAATCAAGAAATCTTAAGTGAATAGGAACACCATTAACTTTAATTATTTTGCTAATGGCAATATATTTTTCATTATTTTCAGCTAAAATATTTAAATTCTGCTTGTCAAACCCCTCGTACCTGATCAAATGATGAAAATCATAATTGGATGCACCATGGCAAAATATAGGAACAAATTTTGGTCTCTGGATCTTAATATTGCAGCTATTACACAGGGCCATTAAGAATTTACCATCTGTATGAGAATGGTGATGAACCTTGATATTTGCATCTGAAAATTCAGAATCACATACCCGGCATTTTTCTGCATTGTTGAAATCTTCAATCTGTTCCTCTGTTAAAGGCAACATGGGTTTTGATTTTAATAAGACATTAGATGCTATGCAACGGCACTCATTTTCTATTCCATCTGCAAATTCTTTGATGGCATCTGCTCCCATGTATAAATATTCTTTACTAACAACACCATCCTGTACAATCACATAATAAAAACTAGAAGGTTCATGTAACTGGTATGGTGTAATTGAAGATTCATCAGGATCTGGGCTGCAGAATGCAAGGGGTTTGAGGTTTGATTCAAAATCACAGACTATATATGCTGGGTGTTCCAACAGGGCTTCAAACTTTTTGAATTTTGCATTTTCACTTGGATTAGGCATCACCATATGAACAGGTTTATGGTTGCCACGGTATTTCAGATGCTCAATTAACTTGTTTTTAGCAATTTCTGCATTCACTTCCCGAACCCCATTTATTATTTTTTCACCATCAAATACAGACAAACATCTTCTACACAACTTGAATATTGTATTGGATTTGTCTAGTTGTGTTCTGACTAAAGCTTCAAGACTGTGTATCAGAGTGTAATGATATGTGCCATCCTTTTCAATTAAGAGCAGATCAATCGGAACAGCAGAATCATCATCAAGTGTACTGATTCTGAGAGGATCTATCAAGCAATTGCCACGGCCAGTAGAACAAATAAATACATTAATAGATAATTGTTTGCCATTGATATGCCTGGCCTTTTTTTCAAATGTATCAATATTCTGAACAGGCATTGGATATCCTAAACCCTCCATTGCTTCATCAAAATCATGCTCATATTGCTTATAATAAGTTATTCTCTGAGGATCCTTTAAAACTGGATACAAAGCAGCTAAAATACACCACAAAAAGCATTTCTCATCATTATTTTTTTATATTAACCACGGCTCTTTTGTTTTTAATATTGGCAGGTAATGGCAGATATGTAGAACCTTGTAATGGGTTGAATTCAGAAATATTAATATATAACTTGTGTGGAGAACCGCATAGGCTCCATCCAGACTCTTTTGCTGCAAATTCAGAGTGTTTAATATTCAATTGATCTATCAAACTGCTTATTATTTTGTCTGAATTTGCATTTGAATATACCGGTACAGTTTCTGTTATGTGGGGCTGTGTAAATTTTGTGCCATTTGGCTTCTTATATTGTGTAAACAATTTGAGGGACAGCTTATAAGAGCCATTTTGTGCATTTAGAATTGCCTGCACATCAGGATTTATACTGTTCAAAAAATTCTTAATACCACATTTTTGCTCTGATACAAACCGATAATCCCTAAGTTGGCCATTAAAACTGCTACGGATAGGTAGTGCATAGCGTGGCTGCTTTGCTGCTCTAGCATTAACAGGTGCTTCATGCTTTCTTTTCAGACCAGATGTAGATGGTTGTGAGGGCAATATTGATGACTGTACATAAGAATTACACTTGTGCCATTTGTAATATGCCTTGCTTAATATTTTATGGCATCTTGGACACATTTTTGTGGCCTTTCTGCATTTCTTACGTTCACAATTAAACCGGTGCCTAGACCAATTAGAACTAGATATATTTTTTTTTGCATTGATTGCAATATTTTTGATTTGGCATTTTTGTTGTTTGTTTATATATGGACAATATGCCAAAACAATTATAACAGCAGGTAGTGGCTGAGCTGGTGGTTTTATACCAAAACAACAGCAATAACTAGGCTCTGGTGATCCCCAATATAAAATAGTTTTGCTCTTTTATGCTGTTGTACAACACACTTTTTAATTAACGTAACGCGACGTCTACTTATTTAACGTGCCTGACGTCATTCTGATTCTACGTTACGAGGGTAAGGTCAAACCCACAAAACAATTAAACACATAAACAAAAGGCAATCATTAACAACCTATTTACCTTTTGTCCCAGGGTAAGTGCCATCAGTTGGAGCCCAAGAGATTACATAGGGTAGAACGAATCACACTACAGGGTTAGTTCTATATATATACTGTAATTTCTATAAAAGAGCACATGCATAAACATTACATCATTGCCCCTTTCACTCATACTTTCACTCTCGCATTCATTTCTCGGCAATCCAAAATACATTAGTAATTAATACAATAATAGTTCGGCGGCATGTTTACAGTTAGCTACATTAATTTAAACAGTTCTTAATTTGACATTTACTTTTGCATTTACGGAAAAAACTGTTCCGGTAGGAGCTTAACCTGCACTGTAGAAACACTACTCCTTTTATGTTGTTGTTGTTGAATGAATGTTAATCTATATATTGTTAATTTTGAGGTTAACGAGGATCACTGATATATAATTATGTTGACAATTTATAGCGTCGTACAATCTGAATATTAAATACTTTGGATGAATGGATAATTGAACGCTGTACGGTTTTACATGTTAAAATTATAGTTGATGCAATTTAATCACCGTAATAAGCAATGTCTGTTCGAGATTTTTATGTAATTAAAGCGAGTTCATTGGATGTCACGACGGGGCAAACGAAGCTTATCATTTTCACGTCCATTCCGGCTTACCTTTGTCGGCTCAGGCTAAAGTCCTCGTGGTGAAGTCGTGGATGTTTGTGGCGTGGTCAATAGGTAGCTTCCGGGCGATAAGATAGGATCTCCGCATCTTCCTAGGTGGTAACTGGGTCGGACGCCCCCCCAGCAGGGCCTTTCTCTGTCTCTACTCCATATTGATAGTACACAGACACGTGCGAAATAACACAACACGGAACGGTGCGACACACAAAGCGAATACTTTAAGCGGATGGTTCGCGAAAGATTGACGATGATAACACGTCGAAGAAAATCTGAGTAAAGCTGGTTGATAGCGCGTCGAAGAAAATCTGAATAATACTGTGTCTTCCGCTTCTCTGCTCGTCTATTTATTTGCTATTCAAACGGTTCGTTACTGTACCCTCTCTGTCCAAGCGTTGCTAAATTGTCCTCAAGTCGTAGGCTCTTGTCTTGCTATCTTCCCCCGTGTAATTGGAGTTCTTTGACCCTTTCAAAAAGCACCTCGAAGAGAGGTTAGCCTAAAACTGGGTCCATTGTAACCTGCACGTTCGTTCCGAAGACCGTGCCAGGAAGTCTGTAGCTATTGTTATCCAGTCTAGCTGTTTAACCTTTAATATCGGGCTTAATTTATCTCCTATCAAATTCTGCTTTGGGAATTTCGTCGATGATAATCTGCTGCTGGGCTGTCTTTAATTTCAGTTGAATCTGACCATTGGTAATAAAGTTGTATTTTTATATTTCTTTACCCGAGGCTCGGCCTCTTCTCTCGGTGAACAGTCACAATCCAATGCATATTATTGCTTATTACGATGATTAATTGATTTACCTGATAATTAGCAAGATTTTATCGTTATAACATTCCCCTCTCCTTACACATGAATTTTTTCTGAGCTTAAGAGTATATGCGAAGGAGAAATTCATCAAAACACAATTAATAATTAACGTTAAATCTTGCCTAATTATTACACATAGGCGCTCGAATAGGGACTCGAACCCTGGAATATATAGTCGTCTTTCTCTATAGACTAAATTGCAGTTTTCAATTGATTTTACATTATTACATTTAACATTAACCAAACATAAAATTGCAGGATTACTCAACATTCATTTGCAGTTCTTGACTCTGTAACATTGATTATTTAAACAAACACCTTGGTAACACTTATGAGAATTATACTATTATGTATGCATATACATATGTAAACTTACTACATTCACACTCTAAGTTATGATGAAAATTCACTCTGAGATATAGTTCAAAATTATTGACTTACTACATAAAATATTTCTTATCATCAATTCAAACCATTTAAAATACATGTTTCTTTACTAAATAATATCTCTTCTGGGTAATAAGAATATAAATGATATGTTATTAATGTTGGCATTAACATAACATGATATATGCTCAGATATTGATAGGTATATAGATATATATATATATATATATAAGTTCTCAGAATATTAATAATAATAATAATATCATAATTGTGTTAAATTATTTACACTAGTATGAGGAATAATTTACAAGTTTAAAGGCTCTTTAGATGTTCAATACTCTCTCCGCCGACACGGGCCGAGCTGTCGTCGGAGGGTGTTAGTTTTCCGCTCTTGCGCCGTGGCTGTTATCCCGACGAGTACCTGACTGGTAATCTGGCGCGTTGGGATTGAGTCCCCTACTCGTTGATGGTTGAGGCCATTGTTCTTCAGTTTCTTGCTTCTCATTGTTGTAGGCGGTTCTTACTAAATGAATAGCTTGTGTTCTGCCTTCTTCCATACGATTGTCTTCCTCCCCGCGTGAAAATCGTATGTCGCCACGCCCTCGGTAACCTGTGTTTGTGTTCTGTCCGCCTCCACGGTAGTTTCCTCGATTCGAGCGTTTGGTATCCCTGTCTCGCTGTCTTGGAGGACTGTACTGCGATTGTTCTTGTCGATTGAATTGTTGTCGACGTCCATTGTATGTATTACGTGTAGTCGCCATTTGCACTCGTGGAAAATTTTCTCCTCTCTTCCTATCAAAATTATTATTCCCTCTTCTGCTTGATTGATCTTCCCATCGATGTTTTTCGTTCTCCTTCAGCAAATCCATGTCTTCAAGGATAAGCGACATTCGGTCAAAATTTTCTAACACATCTCCTGTAAGCTGTCTCTGTACGTAGCTCGGGTACATAGCTCTGATGGCCGTGAGGATTTCTATCACTTCGGTTCCGGGCTTAAGCGAACGGAATTCATTCACCCTCTGCCAGAAAAACTGTTTGTATGTGAGCTTTCCGTTGACGTCGTACCGCTTGTTTCTTAACTGGGTAACCTTCCTCTCTACCAATGATCTGCACTGAAATTGTTCAATGAAAGCTTTTTCGAAGGAGCTAAAGGTCTTGAACGCTGGTACCTGGTGGTCTAACCAAATGCGTGCGGAACCGCGAAGAAGTTTCTGGATGAGCTTCAGGTAATCCTCTTCGTGAATCCCATATAAAATGCAATCTCTTTTGAATTCTTGAAGAAACGTGGATGGCAAAGTTTCTGTCTTCTCTTGGTCGAAAATCATAAAGTTGTCCAGTGAAAACTTCGAGAAGATGGCACGCCTGCCTATTTCCGAGGTGGCTACACTGGTCTGTACTACGGAGTGGACTCGCGAGCAACTGCTATCCCGCTCCATGACGTCATCGCCTGTGGGCTGACTCCCCGATCGAGATGTTTGCTGCGCTAATGTCGCCAGGGGCGTTAATTCTCGCTGTTCTTCTTCGTTCCTCGTTCGTGGTGACGTAATAACGATTGAAGAAGTCTCTCTCTGCATCGTTTCTTTGATTCGTGTGACGTCTTGGCGTAAGTCTTGCGTCATGTTTTTTATCTTCCTCCATTGCTGTTCTTCCGAGGTCATCTTTGTTTCGATTTGTCCAAATCTTTCTTCCACCATTCTGGAATCCGCTGCAAGTCGACGATCAACCATTCGGAATTCCTCTTCTATTCTCTTTTCTACGTCATTCTTCTTTTCTTCTATCTTCTCTCCCAGGTGTGCCAGGTGTTCATGGATCTGCCTGACTTCAGTTTCCACCGTTTTTTCCAGGTTCTCAATGTCTTTCGAGTTATCACGATGTCTTTCAACACACTCTTCTTGGGCTTTTTCTATTTTCTCATCATTCTTTTTTAATGCTTGTAGAAACTGATCCATCATCTCTCGGTGTTGTTGTTCTTTCTCTCTTCTTCGCAATTCTTTTTGCTTTTCTTTCTCTTCTTCTTCCAATTTCCTCTTCCTTTCTTTCTCCTCTTTTCGACGTTCTTTCTCTTGTTCTTCCAATTTTCTCTTCTCCTCTTTCTCTTCTTCTTCCAATTTTCTCTTCCTTTCTTTCTCCTCTTTTCGACGTTCTTTCTCTTGTTCTTCCAATTTTCTCTTCTCCTCTTTCTCTTCTTCTTCCAATTTTCTCTTCCTTTCTTTCTCCTCTTTTCGACGTTCTTTCTCTTGTTCTTCCAATTTTCTCTTCTCCTCTTTCTCTTCTTCTTCCAATTTTCTCTTCCTTTCTTTCTCCTCTTTTCGACGTTCTTTCTCTTCTTCTTGTTGCTTCATCATCGTAGTGAAGAGCGCCATTATCGCTTGAACATCCATGGTGCCTTGGGTTGGTAACACTGCCGTTGGCTGCTCACTTTCAGGGATAACGGTATTCTCCGGAGCACGGTTGCTTTCTCCTCCCTGGTCGCCTTCCAGTAACGTCACTTCCTCTCCTTCCTTTAGATTGTCCATTTCTTCAATCTTCTTCCTTTGTCGAGTTATTCTCTCCATCACCCTTCTCCTCGGTCGTTATTCTCTCTCTCTTCTTCCTTGGATTCGATGCGTTCTCGCAGCGAGATATAAATTTCTCTTTTCTTTTTCATAAATAGACCCTACGGGGTTTTGCGTCTCCCCCCTTACCATCCTCGATCGATGCTTTATCCTTATCGCCGCATAACAATCCAAAATCTCTCGCTATGTAAATTACTTTAACCATTGTTACTTCACGCCCACTATATATATTCCACAAACAATTAAATACTCAATTCACATGCTAACTATGCGTAAATACACTTAAATACTCTAAACTAGAAAATTACTGATTATAGCAACACAAAGAACTAAACGCTTCATACTCTAGGTGTCCTGCGTGGTATTTTTTTTAACTGCAATAAGTGATTAATATTTGATTTTCTACCTCTATCAATCTCTTGGTTCCTGTCGAAGGCATGTAGGCACATAGCTCTATAACTGAATAATTATGGCACAATAAACTCATTTTTTGCGACTATTAATAACTTCCTTCCAACTATCGACACTTATTTAAACTTCGGGCCTACTCGGGCCTAATTATCGCATATTCGGGCCTACTCGGACCTACACGTCGAATGTTCGGGATTACTCGTCGAACCTACATGTCGCATGTTCGGGATTACTCGTCGAACCTACATGTCGCATGTTCGGGCGCCATCTTTTTTGACGTAACGTAACGCGACGTCTACTTATTTAACGTGCCTGACGTCATTCTGATTCTACGTTACGAGGGTAAGGTCAAACCCACAAAACAATTAAACACATAAACAAAAGGCAATCATTAACAACCTATTTACCTTTTGTCCCAGGGTAAGTGCCATCAGTTGGAGCCCAAGAGATTACATAGGGTAGAACGAATCACACTACAGGGTTAGTTCTATATATATACTGTAATTTCTATAAAAGAGCACATGCATAAACATTACATCATTGCCCCTTTCACTCATACTTTCACTCTCGCATTCATTTCTCGGCAATCCAAAATACATTAGTAATTAATACAATAATAGTTCGGCGGCATGTTTACAGTTAGCTACATTAATTTAAACAGTTCTTAATTTGACATTTACTTTTGCATTTACGGAAAAAACTGTTCCGGTAGGAGCTTAACCTGCACTGTAGAAACACTACTCCTTTTATGTTGTTGTTGTTGAATGAATGTTAATCTATATATTGTTAATTTTGAGGTTAACGAGGATCACTGATATATAATTATGTTGACAATTTATAGCGTCGTACAATCTGAATATTAAATACTTTGGATGAATGGATAATTGAACGCTGTACGGTTTTACATGTTAAAATTATAGTTGATGCAATTTAATCACCGTAATAAGCAATGTCTGTTCGAGATTTTTATGTAATTAAAGCGAGTTCATTGGATGTCACGACGGGGCAAACGAAGCTTATCATTTTCACGTCCATTCCGGCTTACCTTTGTCGGCTCAGGCTAAAGTCCTCGTGGTGAAGTCGTGGATGTTTGTGGCGTGGTCAATAGGTAGCTTCCGGGCGATAAGATAGGATCTCCGCATCTTCCTAGGTGGTAACTGGGTCGGACGCCCCCCCAGCAGGGCCTTTCTCTGTCTCTACTCCATATTGATAGTACACAGACACGTGCGAAATAACACAACACGGAACGGTGCGACACACAAAGCGAATACTTTAAGCGGATGGTTCGCGAAAGATTGACGATGATAACACGTCGAAGAAAATCTGAGTAAAGCTGGTTGATAGCGCGTCGAAGAAAATCTGAATAATACTGTGTCTTCCGCTTCTCTGCTCGTCTATTTATTTGCTATTCAAACGGTTCGTTACTGTACCCTCTCTGTCCAAGCGTTGCTAAATTGTCCTCAAGTCGTAGGCTCTTGTCTTGCTATCTTCCCCCGTGTAATTGGAGTTCTTTGACCCTTTCAAAAAGCACCTCGAAGAGAGGTTAGCCTAAAACTGGGTCCATTGTAACCTGCACGTTCGTTCCGAAGACCGTGCCAGGAAGTCTGTAGCTATTGTTATCCAGTCTAGCTGTTTAACCTTTAATATCGGGCTTAATTTATCTCCTATCAAATTCTGCTTTGGGAATTTCGTCGATGATAATCTGCTGCTGGGCTGTCTTTAATTTCAGTTGAATCTGACCATTGGTAATAAAGTTGTATTTTTATATTTCTTTACCCGAGGCTCGGCCTCTTCTCTCGGGAAACAGGCTAGTCCTTCGCACTCCGCCGTCCAACTCTCGGTGAACAGTCACAATCCAATGCATATTATTGCTTATTACGATGATTAATTGATTTACCTGATAATTAGCAAGATTTTATCGTTATAACTTTACCAGGTTTCAAACCTCAGCTGTATATCAGCTAGCAGTAAATATTCTCAAAATCTCACGTGTGGACATTTTATTTTGCCACATGTTTTTCAATCTTACACATTTTACCAGGATTCAAATCCAGAGCTCTTGTTTACAAAGCAGCAATATTAACACTTTGCCATCAGGAGAGGCCTCACATTTTACCAGGATTCAAACCCAGAGCTTTTGTTTACAAGGCAACAATATTAACACTTTGCCATCAGGGGAGGCTTCACATTTTATCAGGACTCAAACCCAGAAGCCTCTTGATTACAAGGCAATAAAAGCCATGGGGCTATGCACCACACTCTACTGGGTCCCAGAACCCAGGAGTTATTGAGCTCTATATCAAAAAACTAACTAACTAACTCTCTAGCCTTCTTAAACCCGAAGGTTCATGGCTGCAGCAACACAGGCCTTCCATCTGTCCCTATCTTGAGCAAGATCTATATACTCTTTTCCATCCCTACCGATTTCCTTTAGGTCCATCTCAACGTTGTCCCTCCATCTTCGTCTTGGCCTTCCTACAGGTCTCTTACCATCCGGTTTCCCAACAAGAATCCTGTAAACTCCTCTTTCCTCTCCCATTCGTGCCACATGGCCTGCCCACCTAAGTCTTCTTGATTTAATTATTCTAATAATATCTGGACATGAATACAAATTATGTAGTTCTAAATTATGTAACCTTCTCCACTCACCTGTCTCCTCATCCCTTTTAGGTCCAAATATTTTCCTAAGGATCTTATTTTCAAATACTCTCAATTTATGTTCCTCTTTCAATGTAAGGGACCAAGTTTCACACCCATATAATACTACAGGCAAAATTACTGTTTTGTATATTTTAACTTTTAGTTTCTTAGATATTAAACGAGAAGACAAAAGTTTATGAAGAGAGAAGTAACATGCATTTCCTGAATTAAGCCTACTTTTTATTTCCTCTTTAATATAATTTTCATTTGTTAATATTACTCCTAAGTATTTGAATTTGGAAACTGTTTCAAACGAGTTGTTATCAATAATTAGATTTTGATTATTACCTAACACTTGGTTTCGGCCTGTAAGCATATATTCAGTTTTCTCTTTGTTAACTTCCAAACCTATCTCTTTAGCAGTTTTGAAAAATATTTTAGCATTATTCTTAATCGTATTTATATCATCCCCCAGTAAGTCTACATCATCTGCATATGCTAACAACTGAGTCACACCATTTAATTTTAGTCCTTCTTTAGTTTCTTTTACCTTCCTTAAAACATATTCTAAGGCAAAATTAAAGAGCAATGGAGATAATGCATCTCCTTGTTTTAACCCATCATGAATTATAAATTTGTCAGACATATTATTACCCACACGAATTTTACTTTCTGTTTCACTGGTGCATATTTTTATCATACTAACAAGCTTCTTAGGTATTCCAAACTCTACTAATATATTATATAATTTATCTCTTTTGACCGAATCATATGCTTTTTTGAAATCAATGAATAGCTGATGGACATTTTGATTATATTCCCACTTTTTTTCAAGTGTGTGTCTGATGTGAAAAATTTGATCTGTAGTTGATCTGTTACGTTTAAATCCACATTGATAATCACCTACAATTTCATTAGCATATGGGGTTAGTCTTGTTAAAAGAATGTTAGACAATATTTTGTATGTTGTTGAGAGTAGAGAAATTCCACGGTAATTATTGCAGTTCATTTTATCACCTTTTTTAAACACAGGAACAATTATGGATTCTTACCATTGTTGAGGGATTTCTTCTTTATTCCATATTAAACAAATTAATTTATGAATTTGACATATTAATGAATTTCCACCATATTTAATTAACTCAGCTGGTATTAAATCGATGCCAGGTGCTTTGTTATTCTTAAGCCTTTTAATAGCATCTTTAACTTCAGTCAAGTTAGGTTCTGGAACTAAAGGTTCTGCTGTGTGTACTTCATTTACTTCTGATTTATCTCCTAGATGGATATTTAAAAGGTCATTAAAGTAGTTCTTCCATCTATTTAGAATATCGCTTGGGTCAGCTAGAAAATCACCGTCTTTATCTTTTATCAAGTTTACTTTAGGTTGCCACCCCTTTCTAAATTCATTTACACCTTTATATAAATCTCTGATATTTTTATTTTTGCTGTTTGTTTCAATTTCGTTAATTTTGCTTTTCAAGTATTCTCTTTTTTTACTTCTAAACGTGCGGTTAACTTCTCGCTTTATTCTATTATAATTGCTTAGATTTGTATCATCCGAGTTATTTAACCACCTAAGTCTAGCCTGATTTCTTATTTCTATTAGATTATGACATTCATTATCAAACCATGGCTTACTTTTTCTTGGTTTATGGTATCCTATAGTTTCTTTAGCTGCTGATTCTATTGCATTACGTATGTGCTCCCAATTCTTATTTACGTCTGTTTCATTTATATTTTCATCATCATTTAAATCCTGCAAAACATCAAATCTATTTGACAGTTTAATTTGGTAATCTTTCTTAATTCTTTCATCAGTAAACTTTCCTGTATCAAATTTTATAACTTTTAGATTTTGTTGCTTATGATTTATCACTGAGAGTCTTTCTCTTAATTTAGCAATTACTAAATAATGGTCACTGGCACAGTCAGCACCTCTATGTGTACGAACGTCAATTATACTAGTATGCCTTCTCTTATCAATGAGAATATGATCTATCTGATTATGAGTTTTACCATCTGGAGAAGACCAGGTATATTTATGGATATCTTTATGTTTAAAAGTGGTACTTTTCACAATTAAATTCTTTGAGGTTGCAAAAGTAATCAATCTTATACCATTATCATTACTTAATTCATGAAGACTTTCTTTACCAATCGTGGGTTTAAATGTATCTTCTTGTCCAATCTGCGCATTACAGTCACCTAACAGAATTTTCATATCATACTGAGAAAATTTATCAAAGACCTGTTCTAACTCTGTATAAAAATCATCTTTAGTATTATCATCTTTATCTTCCGTTGGTGCATGTATGTTTATTAAAATAATTTTACACCACCTACCCTGTAAAACTGCATATGATATCCTATCATTAATAAATTCTACTGTTTTAAGAGCCGAGATAATTCTATTATTTATGAAAAAGCCTGTTCCAAAATTATGATTTTCAGTACCACCATAGAAAAAAGTATAATTTTTAGTTTTACAATTCCCTTCTCCTGGCCACCTAACTTCCTGGACAGCTACTACATCTAATTTATACTTCACTATCTCATTAACTGTACACTGAAATGCCCCAGGCCGGTAAAGGCTCAGAACATTCCAGGTGCCTAATTTAATATCCTTATTCCTAACGTAGATCTTATCCTTAGTCCAGGGACCTCCCAAAGTAGTCCCCACCCGGAGATCCGAACGGGGGACTATTTTACCTCCGGAATATTTTACCTTGGGAAAATCCATGGCCTTATATTTCTGTTTCTTGACATGTCTTTTTACAGTGCAGAGTTGTCAGCTCTACGCCTAACCCCCAATATGAATGGAGGAACTACTACACAAGACAAACACAAACATATTAGACAGCACAATTACTACACAAGACGAACACAAACACATTAGACAGCATAACTACTACTCTATATCAGCTAAATACAATTCAAAGTTGAACTTTGAAATGTGGAATAAATATTTCTGTAAGTCTCTCTCGGGTAAATATTATCAGAACAAGACAAAACTTGATTCCATTTCAGGCATATATGTCAACATGCATAGAGGCCAATGTTCTTTTTACTAGGAATTTCCCTTGGAGTTAATGACATGAAGGCATGCATAGAGAATTTTCCCTGAAAGGGCACAGTGTAGATTTTATCTTATGCTTGCATGCATGAGATAAAATCTCCCAGGCGTGCATGATTTATTGCTGGCCGGTACATGAAACATGATCAAAGATTAGAAAGAACATGAAACAATTTGCAGCCTGACCTTGTATTGTATTGATTTGTAAGTTGTAGAGGATGAGAGTGACTTTTTGCACTAGTTTTAGGTGTAGCCAAAACAATATCAAAAAAGGGCATATTTTTGACAAGTTTATGGACAACAAACTGAGAAATGTAGCTTTTACACACATGGGAAAATCTGTCTGAGGGGAGTTCTACACTAGAATTCAAAATTCTTTAGATTTAAATATGTACACACATGGCCGATTGGGCTATATGCCCTTTTTTGACATAGTTTTAAGTGTGGGCAAATCGGGGCATATGAACTCTTCTTTTCTACACTAGGATTCAAAATTCTTGAGGATTAAGAGCATATCACACTTGAAGAAATGGGGAATAAGAGGATATTGGCATAATTTTAAGTGTGGGCAAATCGGTGCATATGAACTCTTCTTTTCTACACTAGGATTCAAAATTGTTGAGGATTAAGAGCATATCACACTTGAAGAAATGGGGAATAAGAGGATCTTGGCATAATTTTAAGTGTGGGGAAATCGGGGCATATGAACTCTTCTTTTCTACACTAGGATTCAAAATTCTTGAGGATTAAGAGCATATCACACTTGAAGAAATGGGGAATAAGAGGATCTTGGCATAATTTTAAGTGTGGGCAAATCGGGCTCTTTAATCAAATGACCTCTTCTTTTCTACACCTATAAGTGCGCTCATCCTATGGGTTTTTATACTACTCCTCCCCAAGTATAGTAAAATTACTACATTGATAGTTTACAGATAAGGAGATTCGAATCTTTCAATCGGTCAAGCTGACGACCGCCCCAACCAACTCAACGCATCGCGAGCTGTTTCGTTCCCTCGCGAGGCAATGTTCCGAGCCGCCCAAGAGCTGACATAACAAATTTTACACACGTACAAATGTTTCAAGAAGTCTCAACGGGGAACAATTCCACCATGAGCGGGGAAACAAGGTAGCTTGGGGCGGGGTTAGTCAGCCGATCCCGTTTTCGCTTGGCATAGCGAGGGAACTTTCGCAGTATTGACACAGTTGCCACTTTCAGAGATAAGTTGATAATTACGACTAATTTGTAAGATCCGTTGGGTAAGTAATTCGTGAGGAAGGTACGATCTACTTTTCTGCCTACTTTTGGAGAAACTGATGTAGTATTTTTCGAAAGTTAAATTAACATTTTGATAAAATAGATAGATGAGCCTAAAGTGCCATCCAGATTTTTTTCAAAATTATAACACCATTAAGCCTTGTTTCCATGATATGAAAAACTCCATATGCTGGCCAAGGCAGAAATTTATTTTATTATAAAACACAAACTAAACCTAACATTTCAACCTTCTTGCAAGGTCTTCTTCAGACTCTGCACCATGTACAAATGTAACAAGGTACAACACAGGACGATGTACATACACACAAAAATTAATCTCCTACAGACTATTAGAAAGTTGTTCTGGAACATTCAAGCAGGTGGCTTTCCCTTGTCAACTGTACTTTTACCTAAAAGGCTAAACATTTTCTTCCATCTGGAATATGGTTCGACTCTTATCTCACGCTCTTTTCCCTTCATTCTTCTCCCTTCTTCTCTCCTCTTTCTCTCTTGTCCTTTCCACACTTTCTAACACCTCCTTCCATTCTTTGTTTATCTTCAGTCCCCCATTCCAGTTCATTGTGACGTCTTCACCTTTCTTCTCTATTTCCTTGGCCTCCTTCCATTTTCTCACTAGTATTCTCCTCTCCCTTCCTATCTGCTTAGCCTCATCCCACTCTGTGTCATGTCCTAAAATGTTGAAACGTTACGTTTAGTTTATGTTTTATAATAAAATAAATTTCTGCCTTGGTCAGCATATTGAGTTTTTAAAAAAATATAAAAGTAAAACATCCTATGGGGATGCCAGTTTCCCTTTGCATTTCGACAATTTATTTTTACAACAAATGTCTAGGATATTTTCGACATCCAGTTGGAATACGTGTGCATGGAAGAGGAGAAGATGAGAGGATATGTTTTTTCCTTCCACTTGTTTGCTTGATTTGATTGATTTGCATTAAATTACTCGCTTTTTGTGCCACTTTTGGCTAATTTGCAAAGATGGGGATGAGTGATTTGAATTTGAATTTAAAATTTTGGGTGCGTCACCACTAAGGCTATTTTGCACCCGTCACATTATACAGGGTCCAGCCCCTTATCGTTACACAGAACAACTCTAACGTTGCATACCTAAAATCATAAAATATTAAAATCTTCTAACTTTCGTTAAAAGCTGAGGCTGTAAAGGAGCACTCAGCACAAATAAGGACAAAACACAGGACAACACAAACAAAATTATACTGGCCATGGGGCCAGTCGCCAGAGCCTCGTTAGTATGCAGTCCATTGTGTACTACGTGGAAGTGAGGTTGACTAATGGGTGCACTACGTGGAAGGAGCACCCCTTACACCCCAGGGGGGATTGAGTGATGATATGATGAAATGTATTAATGGATACTAACAAACATCCATGCCCTGGCCGGTATACAAACCCGGGGCCCCTGGCGTCGTAGAGCTATGTGCTAACCACTCCGCCAACGGAGTAATTGTTGTGATTTTTGGGAAGTGTCCTGTAGTGTATAAAATATAGGTTAGCGAGTAAAGGTGATTCGGATTAGTGAGTTATCACTTAAACACAATGTTTTCCACTTTACCCAACGAGGATAAACATCCTGGCTAGTGGCGCAACCTCAAGGAGGGGGTGGTGATGGGCATGCGAAGGGTTTCTTTTCGATTTCTTGATTACGTTGATACTATACCTGCCGCGAAATTAGTTTGGTATTGACGCTTGTGAAGCACGTGGAGAAACCGGGTTTACGTCACTGCGGAAGGGTGGATTGCTGGCTTGCGAGCCAATAAAAATCTTCCCAGTGCTTCACTCAAGCCCTGGTTACCTAGCAACAGAAAACGTTTATCTCGGTGTTGCCGCTTATCGGGCGATTGTTCTTGCGATCAGTTTTCATGTTGTTGGGAGAGGACGTGTTGTTTGTTTGTTGCGTTGCGTTGAGTTGCGTTGCTGTGATGTTTTAACCAATCCGTTTGTTTAGTTTTTTCTGAATTTAGCGTATCCCTTGTTATATCTAGCGTGTTGTTTTAGTGTATTATTTTTTGTACATAATCTTCTGTCTTCTGCTTGTGTGTGTCAGTGTGCTTGTGAGAAGAATGTCAAACACAAGAGACAATACTCGAGATGTCAATGTACCAAAGAGACCATTCACTTAAAGCAAGAAAGCCTTCGGTAAAGGAATTCCTCTCAAAGGCTAAACGCGGGAGACGGTTTATTCTGCGCGCAAATATTTTGAACAAGAAAAAATAATGGAGGGTTCAATCATTTCTGTAAATAAAGTTCTGGACAGGACTGCTGTTGTGTCTAAAAACACTATTGTTAACATAGGGGGAAAATATATAATGTGGTGGAAATAAATCAATGCGAAGCTCCAAAATGGGAAACCCCAGGAAAGAAGAGGAATATCAGTAAATGTGTGACAAATTTAGATACCTTTCAGCAAGACGCTACTCGTTGCCATATTTACTCTTCTTATAGGAGGAAAGATTATCCAACTGTTGGGAAACTGCGCGTTTCGTTGAAAGATTCAGGACTTTTCAAAGTAGGGATATATCTTTAAGGACTATGATAAAATCTCTTGGATTCTCATACAAAAAAAATAATGAATGCAAAATACTGATGGAGAAACCTTACAATTCTGCATGACGATATAAATTCCTCAGGGAAATTACGAAGCACAATTTTATCTTATGTTATATATCTGATGTAACTGACTTGTCTTATCCTTCTTTTAGCAATATTTTAAACAAATGAATATAACGTAAAGTATGGAGGCATGCGGGGATGTGGATGTAGGGCTCACACATTCTCGACCTCGACCTAGGCCATATTATGGAGGCGATGTGGTGATGTGGTTCACCGACCACCTTTAACCCAGGTTTGCCCCTGGTACTCACTTGAGCTGAGTCGACCCCGGAGCCGCTCGGTATATTTGGAAAAGTGGGTCTCCCGCGTGAAAGTCAGACGCCTCACCAACTGGAGTTTTGTGCACTTCAGTTGCGGTATAATTGAAAGATGGGCAGACTTTAAAGGTGACTTCTGAAAGAAATGGTTATTGCAAGTGTAAGCGTGCTTCAAAATGGTTTGAACGATAAGAAACCGTTCCAGGAGCGATAAAACTTGATCAACAATTAAAGTTCTATGTAGATACTTTCAACCATATCCTCGAGTTTTGTTTGCAATGGTCGTAGTGGTTCCAAATTTCTCCACTAGGTGCCAGGGTGATAAGTTCCAAGATGGCTGCCTGTGGTGCAGAGAAAGCTTTTTGCTTCATAAAGTTTCACGTTTGTCGGTCTGTTGTTAGTATTCAGCGTGAGTTTCGTACGAAATGTCGTAAAGAACCGCCATCCAAGAACTCCATACGTAAGTGGTATGATAAATTAAAGACAACGAGATGTATTTGCAAAGGAAAATCCTTCCAGACCGTCCACGTCT
Organism: Lepisma saccharinum; assembly: GCF_977018435.1. Classification (NCBI taxonomy): domain Eukaryota; kingdom Metazoa; phylum Arthropoda; class Insecta; order Zygentoma; family Lepismatidae; genus Lepisma; species Lepisma saccharinum. The sequence continues at coordinate 35,508 of NW_028143537.1, forward strand.
GAGGCAGATGTCGAGAGAGTTCGATCTAGTTTTCAAGGCAGCCTCCAAAAGTCTACAAGGAGAGTGAGTCAAGAGCTAACAATGCCTAGAGCAACTATTTGGCGCGTAGTGCGTAGGCGTTTAAAGATGTATCCCTATCGAGTGCAGTTGTTACAACAATTAACACCTAATGATCACACGTCCCTCAAAAAAATTTGTGAGTCATTTCTAGAGTTATGCAGTGGTGGTGATAATTTTATTGACAAACTTTGTTTCAGTGATGAGGCATTACTGCTGCAGTGGAAACTATTGATGCAAACATATTGAAACGGGTCTGGGTGGAATTGAATTACCGAATTGATGTATGCACGGTAACAAAGGGGGCTCACATAGAACATTTGTGAGATACTGTGTTCCAAATTTTATCAAAAAAACTTGGACAGTTTTAGGAATTACATGTAAAATGTAAAGCAATTTGGACGAAAAATAAAAAAAATATATAAGAAGTTGAAATCGTTCACATCATTTTGAAGCAGCCCGTATATATTCAAAATTTTCAGAATTGATTGAAAAGGTAACCTGTAAACAACGCTCGTTTCGTTAATTTGTTCATGTTGTAAGGGAGATGGAAGTGAAGAGAGAAAACAATAACTCATTCATCATTGTTGTCATCATTTTTATTCCGTTTTCCTCGAAAAACAATAACACATTTCATCATTGTTGTTCCTTTTCATAACACGTTTTCCTCGACACAGCGTCAGACTGTGCATTGTGTACCGTGCCGTACCGCACGATATGGCAAGACCGTGATGCGTGTTCCTTCAGCTCTCAATACCAAACTAATTTTGCGGCAGGTATATCCATCATTGTTGCCGCCAGCAACAACTGGAGGTGTAATTTTTAATTGGTATTTATTCATTTACGTCATAATTTTTGGTACATCGGAACAATCAACTCTTCTCGTTTGGTCATGACAAATCTTTAAGTTTTCAATTTGTAAACTTTTCTCCTTATACATTTGTTTTTCCTTCTTTCAAATTGATTTATCAAATAAAGAAAGGGCCTAACAAAGTACACTGACTAACAGACGTTTGTGATAGTGTACGTACGTCCGAACTATAGCTGAGAAAATAGTATTTTCAAACTCTGAAATGGCCGAGATGATACTTATCTATGGCGACTGTAGGAAAAATGCAGCTCAAGCGTGCGGGCAATATGCACGACGGTATTTACGCCCGGCTTTGCCTATAGGCATAGTGAGGATGCGCCTTCACGCTCAACTTCACGTTACAATTACTTGAGAACTACTTGACGTTTTACAATGTTACAAACGCCATTCTTCATGGATGTTTCCGTACTTTCAAATGAGCTGAAAATGAAATGGGGTTTCCATTTAAAAAAGAACTAAGTTTGTTTTGAATACCATATTTCCTTACGTAGTTGAACGTATGAATCTACACTAATTTCATGAGCCCGTTCTCATATCTTTACATCTGCGAAAACAGTTTTTCAATATTTATTGTTGTTCACGAAATATTTCCGGTGGTAATTTTAGGTGACTCACTCTTTATATACAAAGTAACAATTCCCCAGAAATGGAGCCACGTTCTCTCATTACTTTGTTCCATTTTAAGGGCGAATTTCCAGAGTAAATATACTTCACCATTCAGATGGATATCAATCACAAGACAGAAACGAAAAGTACACAAGAGTCTATTATTTCAGTGGTTTACACATTACAGGTTAAGAATTCTTGAATGTCTCTTTTAGGCATATTTAATAATTCATTATTTAATATACAATTAACAAGAATATCAATAGCAAATTAAAATATTTTCCTCACATTTACAATTAGCAATAATAATAATTTAATGTAAGTGGGCCAGAACCTCATTGTAATAATGTAATGAAGTAATGAAAGGTTTTCCTATAACTAAACAAATACAAGCATATAAATTTGGAATAAGGTCTTACTTATTAAATAATAACAAACAAAAAGGCCAGCAAAATGTGATGCAGGTGGAAATGGAAAGATAAGAAAGAAAGGAGTTCCGTGGTTACATTCCCATAATTATAAACCTCATTATGGTGTTTGTAAAGTTCAAATTTCACACAAATATGTATAACTACGACTTTAGTATTTTCTGTTTGGTATGGCAGCCCTTTTTGTATCGTTACTTTGTATGAATTTAAGTTATCCTTCAAGATTTAGAAAGATTTACTTCTTTATACATTTGGACAAAGATAAAACATTTGTTCAGATATGCCTCTTGGGGAATGCTTCGAATTGACGGTGTCATGTCATCACTCATCCCCATCTTCACAAATTAGCCAAAAGTGGCACAAAAAAGAGAAGTAAAATCAAGCAAATGAATCAAATCAATCAATCAAATCGAATTGACAGTGTCAACTGGCACTGATTTAGGACCTCCTTTACACTAATTCTTCACATAATATTTGTTCTCATGGATATTTTCGAACAAGCACAAAGAGCAAATGCGTGGTAATTTAAAGAACCAGTTGAAAGAATTACTACGGATTATATATGTGATAGTGTATGTTTGTATATTTGTATTTGTGTAACTTTTGACGTGGTTTGCCCTGTTTGCAGATGAATTGTTCAGATGTTTGCTACGTTTCATCTGAAAACACGTCAAACAAGTGTCAAAAGCTAACAAGAACTTGCATAACTTAAAATATGTAAGCATGAAAACTGAAATATAAATAACCTACTATTTCATTTCATGACTTCAAATCAAATCTTGGAATTAATTTCTAATACTTTATTATAGCCACAATAAATTTCACACCTACGTATAAAAAATATTAAAACGTAAAATTATATTAAATATAATTCCCTAATAACGATATATAAGATAAGTCGAATAACATTTTATTACAAATAATAATTTTAACAGAAAAACATAACACTCTAGTCTCTACAAATTATTTCCAATGTTTGCGGCTTTTTATGAATTAGGCGAACTCAGTTTTTTTTTTTAGGTTTGTCTGCTTGCACCATGGAGTTTACCCAGTGATTATTGCTATTCAACCTCTGGATACGACGTTTACAAGATATCCTCATATTACGAAGTATTTCCTTCAGAAGGTATTGGATCCTACGATATTGAATCCAGGAACTGTGTGAATCCAGAAGACAGAATTGTAAAGTACTACACTTCATTTGCCAGCTTCGAAGCTTGTACATCTGAATGTCGAAGAAAACTCGAAATGAAGCTATGTAATTGCTCCAAACATGTCCATCCAGAATCTGGTAAGTACAATTCTCTCTCTCTCTCTCTCTCTCTCTCTCTCTCTCTCTCTCTCTCTCTCTCTCTCTCTCTCTCTCTCTCTCTCTCTCTCTCTCTCTCTCTCTCTCTCTCTCTCTCTCTCTCTCTCGCTTTCTCTCGCTCTCTCTCTCCTAGCATTATTTGAACAACCCTGTTGGGGCACATATGAACAGTGATCAAAGTACCTTACAAGTCCATCAAAAAAATATTTACTAGAGCAGTTCATGCATTTTAAAAGGTGAACAATCCACGTAGTTCATGGATGAGAAGGAGCTATGTTTACAAAATGCTAGTTGTAGTAAAAAGAACAGAATTTTTTGTGAATGAATAGCCATTGTACTCTTGACGCTCTTCTGTAGTTTTAGTAACTTTCCCCTCATTGAACGCATGGAATCCAGCCACTAGATGTTGGCATGATGGTGCCTATTAAGTGACAACTACTAGTAGCACAAAACAACCGGATGACAGCCAACCGCAGAAATCACATATTATTCACTTCCTAGCATTTTGAGAAACACGCCCTATTTATCTTCATTTACAACCAGCAATATTATGTTGCCGTTTGCCAAGCCATTTGCCATGAACGGGGCTATTCTCTATATAATTATGTCGAACCATCGTTTGTAACCAACACGGTTATAACTAGGTAGCGGAAGTTGATGAAATGTCATCTTCTTTCTGACATCTCGTACACGATTCCCATTAAATATACACAATATTACACTTCGTCTAGAACCCAAAAAAGATAATTTTAAAGTGCTTTTTTTTTGCACTTTTTGCCAATTTTCAGGTTTTATCTCATTTTCCCCTGTTTTCGGCATTTTTCGCAATATTCAGTGTATAGTTTCGTCATATTTGGTCACTTTTTTCATGTTTTTAATCTTCTTGAGTCTTTTCACCAAGGTGAACATAGGCCTATATGCATCTCGCAGGATTGCAGTTTACAAGCAAAATAAATGTTGAACTGGTAACAGTCTTTGTTGTGTCGGGTGAAACCACCAGGTTCCAGTCTGGTGCAAACTCAGATATTCCAAACAATTTCTGATGTTAAAAATTACTTTTGCGACGCACTTTTTCCTGGGGGGCGTGTCTATGAACCGGATGCGTCCCTGATTTTGGTTTCCCTATTTCTTATACAATTTGTTAAATTTCTAAACAAAAATTATTTTACGTGGATCGTGATCATTTCTTTTTCTTTATAGTGCCACAGAAACACACCACACTACATCACCAGGCAAAGATGTATTAATTAATGCATTTTACACCAATTCATTCAGTGTATACGACTTATTCATTAAATTGTTTTAAAATTATTCAGTTGATTCCAATGGAAATCCTCGGTTCATATGTTAATTGAATTTGCATGTGGTATCATTTGGCGCCTTCTTTTTAAAGCAAGATTGCATTTTGTTTAATTTCCATTTCATTTCAATTTTTAACCTGAAACTAACAAATTTAATGGTCATTTTTTTTGCATTTTTACGTCATTTCTTCCCATTTTTTAGGACATTCTATAGGTCATATACCTATATTTTTTAGGTCATCAACTTCCGCTCCCTAGTTATAACTAACAAGAAAGCGAAGATCATCTAAAATATTAATGTTAATACTTTATGTAAATATTTAGTTTCCAATGAAACTAGTAAAAACATGACACTGTTCAAAAGTGACACGTGTCTGTTGAAATGTCCTCCATGCATGAGGCAGATTTGGACATATTAACATTGTTTGGTTTAATTTGCAAGATGACTTTGATTTTTATATGTAAAAATGTTCTTGAAGACTGTTTTTTGTTTATTACTTCTGTTAGAAAGTGTAAGAGAACAATTCTGATTAGAAATATAACAATAAAAATGCTACAGCATACAAATGTGCCCCAGTCTTCCCTATACGTTGTTACCTTATTTATGTAGGTTGCACCCTATGGCAATTACAACACGGACAGAAGAATGTTTGAAAACATCTCTTGTTTACAAATTCATTTTCGAAATGTTCTTTCATTTGTTGTTTGGGTATGAACTAATTTGATAAATCACATTTGCAAAGGATTGCACTATTTCTTTAAATTAATTTATAAGCAATGATTTGTAGTTCATTATTCATCGTTGTTTTCTCCTACACAATGTCAATTTTTATGCATGCAATACTGTATTTGTTTCAGTCAGTAGTCGCGATTGAGGGCCAAAACTGGCGCCCAAATCGCCGCCACTGGTTTGAGTGAATTATGGTATTTCAGTATTTCTAGTGTTTCTCTTCCTCAAGATGTTGTATTACAACAATATGTAGTGCTATATTTTAGTGCATATTCAAGCGCTTCTTTTCCTACTGTTTTCTCATTTACAGAAGAATTTCCAGATTGCGACGTGCGGGGTTATAGATGTCTTGTTCCATATGAAGGTATGTTAAGATTTATACAATAAACTACTTTATACTTTAGATAAGATGTCTTTATTCAAGATTATAAGTATGTTTGAGTATTTTCCTTTTTGTGAAGAAAATAGATAACAAAATATTGTAACAGTGTATCAACATAGGAAATATGCCAAAATAATGCACATACCATGTTTGGTATACTTCGAACACAGACATTTCAGGTGAAAAGATGTGCTATCCGTCATATCACTGCCATCTTTACCTGTAATTTGGACACCTTCCTCCTAGAGACCCGGTGAAAATTTGTCGTTAACGTAACCATCTGTGTTATCGTGCGTTACAGCCAGCGGCTGCGCCAGGATTAATCTTCTGGGAGTGCTGAGGGGCTGCGGAATAAAATTTAGTGAGTGCGATGTTGAAAATAAAGAAAGCATGAAATATGAATGCATTTAGTAATGCCATTCTTCTCTTACTCCCGTCACTGAAAATAAGAAACACAATCATACTCATTATTATTCACCTAATAATCTAGATATTGTGCCAAGTATCCCAAAATCTACACAAATCATGGGATTATGTAGCAAATGTTCAAAACCCGTTACCCGGCAAGACAACAGCTTAAAAATTCAATGCAGAGATTGTAAAAATTTATTTGACAGTGCATGTGTAAATCTTGCAGAAGAAGATGTCAAATTCCTTCGCTCTAATGAACAGTTATGGCATTGTAACGACTGTAACCAAGAGGGTCACCGTAGAATAACCAGTGATACACTTTTGGAAGTTCAAACTAAATATTCCACACTACTCGAAGTTTATCAGTTGTTGTTAAGTGTCAAAGATGATTTGTAAAACTTAAAAAAGTCTAATAAACAAACCGAGAATGGCCTAGGTAAATCAATAAATTTATCTTACGAGAAATTGAACGAAAATTCTAACCTCCTGAAAAATCAAAGTGAATTGTTAAAAACTTGTGTGACCACTATTGAGAACCTCAAAAGTGATAATGCAAGATTACAAAAGCAAATTGATAAACTTCATACTCAGGTTGATGAACTCGATTAATACAGCAGGAGGAATACGCTCGATGTTTGTGGTGTACCAGAGGTTCCAAATGAAAATTTTCTGGCAACAGTTATAAGTGTAGGTCGAGCTCTGGACATCGAAATTAATGATGGTATGATCGATGCATGTCGCAGACTCAAAAAACATCCACGTTAAATTGCCCCCAATATTGGTGTTAAATTTGTAAGGAGGATTGATAAAGATAATTTTGTTCAAAGGAGAAAGGTTAAACGTAATCTAAACTGTAAATACACTGGTCTCACCATACTATTTATGCCTATTCATTTATGTAAATCAAAGTTTCACAATGCAAAGGAAAATCGCCTTCAATGAAACACGAAAAGTTAAAATGAAATAGGTTATGAATATCTATGGATTGATTGGTCTGGTAATATTAAGTTAAGAAAGAAAACAAATGATTCGGTGGTTCATACATTAAACTCAATAAACAATGTCCTCACCTTGAAGTAAAGGTATGACCGAAACCGACAACTATGTTTCAATATATTATCAAAATGTAAGAGGAATTTGAACAAAATTAGATTAAGTATACAAAAGTATATTAACCGCCAATTATGACTTTATATTGCTAACTGAAACTTTGTTAAATAATAGTATTTTTGACAGCGAATTTATAGATGATAGATTCCTTGTCTTTCGTCAAGACAGAAATTATAGAAATAGGGGTGGTTCATTAATAGCTATATTAAATTGATTCCGTGCTCAACAATTTGAATTTAACATTGACAGCTTACAAGTGGTTTGTATTAAGGTTGTAATAGACGGAAATGTTTACATTTTTGTCTCAGTATATTTTCCACCAAATTCAAAAATTGAAACTTATCATGATTTTTTTGTAAAATTTGAAGATGTCATTAATTTCAACCCCTATAATATTATAATTACTGGTGATTTTAATCTACCTCTTATAACTGGCCCAGATTATATTCTATTGGAAGGTGCTTGTATTTGTTTAGCATTAGCAAATTTTCTTTCTATGTTTAATCTCCATTCTTTCAATAGTATTAGGAATGGTAATGGAAGAACCTTAGATTTAGTATTAACTAATTCAACGAGTGTTAATGTCATAAGATCTATAGAAACGGTTGTACCTGAAGATTACCATCACCCTGCATTGATTGTCGAAATTCTAAATTCATTTATGAAGTCCAGGGAAAAGATCAGTGGCGTTTATTCAAAAGCGGATTTTCTTGGCCTATATAAGGACCTGGAGAATGAAAATTGGGATCAAATAATCAAACAACATAATCCTAATACTGCATTATCAAAATTCTACTCGTTATTAGACGCAGTTATAAGTAGGTATGTCCCCAAAAAGAAAATATATAAAGGATCATATCCAAGGTGGTTCACAGAAATAATAAGGGCTTTAAAGAACAAGGAACATTATAGGAAAAGGAAGAACTTATCCTATTTTAACGATATTATGTTTATAGAGACACGTAGGAATTTAAAGAGTATGGTAAGTAAGGCATATAAGTATTATTTGAGAAATGTTGAGGAAAATATCACTGATAACTCAAAGATGTTCTGGAATTTCATTAAAAACAAAGAGAGAAATTTGAGCAAACATAAACAAATGACTTATGAAGCTCATAATATTGAGTCCAGCAAGGAAATTACTAAGTATCTTAACAGTGTGTATTCCACTACTTCCCCTCATATTCAATTCCTGAACCTTCCAATAAGGAGGTAACTCATTGTTTTAACATTCACTCAGTAAATAATGATGATTACAACGAATCTGTAAAATAATTAAAATCGAGTAAATCTACTGCTGCGGATCAAATTCCTACTTATATATTTAAAGCTTGGGCTGACGTATTACGCATATTTGTCATATATTTAATCAGATATTAAAAACCCAAATATTTCCCGATATTTGGAAAATTAGTAAAGTAGTGCCCATTTTTAAATCTGGTAATCCTTGTGATGTAAAAACTATCGACCTATATCTCTCATCTCTGCTCCGTCTAAGACATTTGAACAAATTATTTAAAAAAAAAATAAGCATGTCAAATCATTTTAACTATAGCACAACATGGGTTTTACCCGAACAGAAGTACTGCAACTAACTTGATCACATTAACCCAATTTGTTTTTGACTCATTTAATGAGGGATCTCCAGTGGATGTAATATACAGGTGTCCCAGAAGTTTTTCCCTGATTACAAACTTTATTCATATCCGCTATTTGCAATGTAGAGATGTGAAAGTGGTGCCAAAATGTTGGAAAACTAACCAAGTTTATTTGTTGCAGGTTTCAATAATGTGGCTGTAATGTAGCAGTGTCAGTGCCAAAGAATCCGGAATTAATGCTTTTGACATCGGGTGGCATATTTCCATACAATGTTTCATGGACTTGACAGGATTTGGGAATGAAGATAAATTCCATTTTCTAAATACTAACTTTTTGATGGCAGATATTCTAAACGAAAGAATTCTGTACATTTGAAAGTTCCTCTGCACTGTTATTGGTGACCGGGTCTCGTGATACCAGAGGACATGCTGAGTGTTTTCCTGATTTGTGAACATTTCCGGTTTTCTGGGCACTAACACTGCTACACTACAGCCACGTTACTCAAACCTGCAACAAAAAAATTTGGTTAGTTTTCCAACATTTTGGCATCACCTTCACATCTCTACCTTGCACTGTATATGAATACAGTTTGTAATCAGGGAAAGACTTATGGGACACCCGTATATTGACTGTGCTAAAGCTTTTGACAAATTATACCACTCAATTTTACTTCAGAAATTATCAAACTTTGGCTTTTCCAGAAGTTTATTAAAACTAGTAACTTAAGTAACTCGCTGAGATGTAGGCTAATATTCAAAGACAATTGAGGACTAAAAGTGGTAAACGTTGTAAGTGCCAAAAGCGAAAGTGTTAGGAAATCGCATTCTTCCGCACATCAGCCGGTAAGAACGTGCACACTAGTAACCTCTTTACACGACCTTTGAACTACTTAGAGGGCTACCAGCCACATTTCACGTTTACCACATTATAAAGCATGGCACATTTCACAGTTTAACGTGGAAAACGGTGTTTGAATTATTTTGACACTTACAGCGTTTTCCAATTTTAGTATTCAATTCTTAACAACAATACTGAAGAAATAATTACAGCCTCTTATCCTTATAGAGACTGCCGACAATACAGGGAAACATATGAGGCTTGGCTGTTTCATACAAATGTTCCTGACATCTTGTATTTTTATTTGCATAAAATTTTATATCGAGGATGGCAATTGCCTCTCTGTGCAGGTGGCCTTGGCCATCTGGAAGAAAGAATAAAGAAATATATGAAAACTAAATTCCATCTTACAGTTCGTTGATGGGGATAATGCGACAGAAGGGTTTTCCCTCTAACCCCTCCCCCTCCACACACACAGAATTGATTTCCGACCAAGGTTAGGAAGGATAATGCCCTCTACCCCTATGTGCCTCCAAAGGATATAGAACCCGGGATCTTTTGATGTCAGAGTAACAACGTTACCACTGCGACATAGAGAAGATTCCGATTAAATACATAATTAAAGGCGAGACTAATTAAGTTTTCTGTAAAGCATACGAGTACATGAGTACTTAGAAATTAGGAAGAAATTAAGAAAAAACTACTATAAATTAGAAATTGGCAATGGCGAAGACTTGATGGTTTGAAATGAACACGGAAGTAATAAGGGAAGAAAGTTTGAAAAGAGTTAGTGAAAAGAGAAGCATAATGTTGAAACGCCGCTCTTTTAGAGAGAGACATTTCTTAAGGGCAGTAGTTCAGGGAACATTAGAGACACTCACAATTCGGAATAATATAATTTATTTAACATGTAGCAATTCAATATTATTTTGTTAGTATCCTAATCCTAAGCTATGTTATAACCCAATCATATCAGTTAAGTTTTGGTATTACACAAGGAGCATCTAAGTCTCCAGCAACACTGAACTCAGTTGTAAGCTTACCTTGAACTTGCACCCTGAAACAGCTCGGGCAGCGTTCTGACACACACAACACCTTAATTCTCCAATCTTCAGTATATGTAATTTGTTGTTGACCTTGCCTAATTACTCAGCCTGTCAATCAGAAGTGTGTTCTAATATGGGTCTTTGTAGCCGAGAAATAACTCCACCCTTGAAGTGCAGGGTCAGTTGATATGGTTGTATTGCCTAAAGATGAGGGCAATGTTTCCCAATTGAGAATGTCAGACGTGTGGGGGCTGTATTGTAGGCGATATAGTAATGGGACAGAAGTTTCGTACAGAATGGGAGGATCAATTTTATTTAAATATAATCCAGACGTTACAAAGGTTTTCATTGATAGTCCATAAGTAGTTGAGAAGAAAGGCCAGTTTAAGATAAGGACAGCTAGTCATGCTGTCATGGTTAAGTGCACTGGTTTTCGGCCAGGATTGTACCTGCGAGGTAAAGGTTTTGGTATGGCTCCAGTGTTTCGAGCAACTTGTAACCTGGGATCGTCATCGTTTATGAATAGAACCTGATTAGAGCCAGTGTGCGGTGGTGTATGAATCAGGGATTTTCGAATACAACAAAAATGTAAATATTGTCTGCTTACCCAGTACACAAGTAAAATTATCAAAATGCAAAGAAAGATGATAATTACATAAATAAGTATATGATCTAATATGCCATTTGAAAAATCTAGAGCCTCGGTAGTTCGGACCTGGCTAAGGGCAATGAGTTGAATTGCTTGCATTCGGTATCTGTGGATAGTCCATCCAATCAGAAATGTAAGACACAAATTCCATATAATAATTAACGAAAGTTTCGAGCGACCATTGTCCGCTATTAATGACGAGGGAATATCGGAAATATCAGTCAGATCGCTATCACTCTCTACAGCTTCCGTTTGAGTGGAAATTTTCAGAAATGGAATCTTCTCGGGCCAAGATGCGTCCAGACAGTCATTAAAATGTTTGAATTCAGCTGCTTTTGTTCCTGCGAACAAAACATTAATCTTCATCGTAGGGATTTTACCCCACGAAGCAGGTAAAATATGATAACTCTGTACGCTATCGCTAGACTGACTAGGGCATGGAAAAGTTCGGGAAATAGAGGTTTCGTTGGCTACAGTTAAAGAGCAATGACACGGAAGGGTGATTTCCAAAGCGCCAGGTTCATTAGCATAAGTTTTGATTCTCAGCTTTTCACCGTTGCATTCGCCCGTTATCTCTGGCGGTGGGTTTGTGATTACATAATGGTCTTGCGTAATTTCCGTCACGATAATGTTATTTCCTTCGTAACATTGGAACATGCAGTGACCGGCCAGTTCTTGGATCGTGGCCCCTTGTCTTATCTTTTGTGCGCAAGAACTACCCAAGGTGGCGTCGTGCCCAAAACGAGGTAAGTAACATAAGGGGGAATTATGTGGGTCGCAGGTGGCCAAAAAAGTCCCTGATAATAACCTTACGAAGGAGGGGCTTGTTGCCGAAAACAAGGGGGGGTGTATAATGTGACAAGTGCTATTTTCCCAACGGAATGGAACTGTGAGAAATTCCTCCAATACGGAATTTTCCCCAATTTTGACAATGGGTATTTTAAGGTTACCACTACTTTATTTGGAGAAAATAAGCAGTGAGCTAGAGGAAGAGTATAATATTTCATTAAATTCTTGGTAGGGATTGCCAGTTGATAACCATTCTTAAATAAAGTGAATTGTAATTGCTTTAGATCTCTTTTTAACAACTGTGGCCTAATTAGATACAGTGGAATTTTATTTGCAAAGCAGGAAGTTCTTAGTTCTCGTAACTCAGAATTAATAGTGGAACTTATTAAAAGTTGATGCAACAATACGGATCTTAGGGCGATAAGATATATTTTGTAGTTAGTCACATTAGCATCCCTTCCTATAGCGGTTACTCTGTTTTCCAATTTAGTTCGTAAGAGATTTATTTGTTTTTCAATTTCGCCTATAGTGTTATTCGTTTGTGTCACAACATCGCGAATTTGAGATTTTAGAAGATGAACCTGTTGGTGTTCATTTTTCAAACTCGTGGTAATTTTATGTACTTGTGCATTCAGTACACGTTCATTTACCAGCAGATCATGGTATTGACTCTCGCTCACAACTCCACAGCACCAGTTAGCGAAATCACCAATGAAAGTTAAGCCTAGCCCTCTCTTTGTCCTCTCATATTCATCCGCAGGAGGGGGAAAATCTATGTAAGTGTGATTCAAATGATGTAGAAACAAATTTTGTAAGTCACTTACCATCCCTTCCAAGGCATTAAATACCTTATACTCGTGATTTTCCTCCTCAAAGGTGATCTTTTGTCCCCTTGTGGCTTCCAGTAAAGTGTGGTCCACCACCGTGGGTGAAGGGAGACTTTCCGTATAGGTGAGGGGCACGCTTCCCTCGTAGAGAATGACCTTTGGCAGACTTCTCCAGTAGGCTCCTGGCATGAGCCTGATTGTTGGGTTAGTCCACACATATCCCCAAAATAGGAAAATATGGTACAGAAATATCATGGTACTGATCTGAAATTAAAAATATATAAGTAACGGTACTACACCCTACTATCCTCTATTTACTCCCCTTACCAGAGAGCTTCGACCCGAAGCCTCTTCGAGTTAGAGCTCAATTATACTGGAATGAGGCGCAAAGAAAAATGGGGGAAACGATATGTCCTCGCCCCCTGTTTTTTTTTGTTCGTATTATTATTATTATTATTATTATTTTTATATATACACATGAGAGCATATATAGTCCATAAGGGGGCAAAATTTCCGTCATCCGAAAACAATAAATATATAAAGAGATATAATAATAAATTGTAAGCGTAGCGAATGCAAAACAGTAAAAATATTTACAAACTGAGAATTACTATTTACAATCTTTCAATTTCATTAATATCCTCTTCATTCCTCAAAGAGACCAATGCGGGCCTCTAAATAAAGGGGCCAAAAATGCAAACGGCCCTGTTCTCTATCGAAGTATGTGTGAAGGGTCCACCAATCGCCTGCTACTTGAATTACAGAATTGACACGTGCGTGTAACTCGAATGACATTTGCGACAGCCATTCGAGTCGTTCCTTAAGACTTGTGAAGTGTCGCAAACTTAGGCGTAGGAAGGAAATCAGATCGTAAAGCACATGAAAATATGTGGCTGATCCTTGGGGCAAAACAACGTTGAGGATATTCCTTCCTGTTTCAATGTAGTTATTCTCACATGAAGTGAATGCCCGAACAAAATCTATCACCAGAAATTGTGAAATGAGGATTTCAGCTTCGTCATCCGAAGCTTCTTGTAAAAGTGAAATCTGTATATCAATGGCATCCATGCCTAACAAGTTTGGCGGGGCCAAAGTAACTTCAGGTAAAAGAGCAGAATCGAATTCCATATTAGAATGTATCGCTTCAAAATCCTCGTCCAAACTGAGATCTGAAACGGGAGATCTAACGAAAGGTATTGTCTCTAAACTAGCGAGAGAGTCGTTATCAGAATCTGCTTCTCCTACTGGTTGACTGGAGACCTCCATGTTAATATGCGAATAGATCTAAGGTTTTACTGGCCACCCGAAATTCACAGTCGAAAGTCCAATCTAAAGTATATTTAGCATAGCAAGACTGAACAAATAACTTGATCCTGTCAAAGGACTCCTCTAAAAATGTCTCTTTATCATCGGTAGCAGCAGCACAATCATTAATAAATTTTACAAATAGCCTAAGTTCAGAGTCAACAACAGCCTCACAAACGTGCTCACGTATATTCCCCACCTCGCATATATCAAAAATGTCCTGAGAAAACCTCGATACCCACCAGTCGACGTTAATGGCCATTGTACGCCACTGGCATGAGGAATTTTAATGAAAGCTAGCTTATATTGTCCACTGTGCCTGTTATATATATGTATATATCCTTGCCGTGGAGAAAAGGGAGGGGTTGAGCATAGACTGTGTACCACATAAATAATGCTTTTCTGACTGCTTCTAGGGCGCTACCCTATACGGTTCACCATTTCTTCTAATTGTTTCAGGTGATTTAATATTTCCACATTACTTTTGTCGCCCGTATCAATGGGGAACTGTCTATAGATTCCCGCCTTAGAGTGGATACGTATAAAATTTCTAGTAACCTCTGTGCAATCTAAGAAGAACTTCTCCGCCGTTTGCGTTCTGAATAACCATAGCAAATACTTGTTTATCTTCTGAACTTTTTCTGGTTCCAGAACGCGAGAAGAAGGGACATTTATTTGTGCTGCAATTTCGTCGACAATGGATTGGAACTGTGGCCCTTCAGGGGTTAGAACTAAACCAAGACCCTCCACAACAATCTTCCCGGAATACATAAGTGTCAATAATAGAATGCAGGCCAAAGTATGCGGTATTCTACGATAAAGTTCTGGTGATAGTAATCGTTCCCAAGGAATCAAAAGAAACTCGCAGAACCCAATCAAATTGGAAGGTAGCAACCCAAGTGCGAATCTTGTAAACAAAAGATGGAATAAAAGTGTTGTAGAGCCAATTAACCCACCTAGTAGACGTGGTTAAATTTCGATGACAGACAGTTTCGATGAAATTATAGCCAAGGGCGAAGACTAGGTATTGAAGAGTGTTGTTTGGAAATAGGCCAAGCGTTTGTTCGGTGGAATATTCACCTAAAGCTTGCGAAAGAGCAATATTTACAGCTTCGGCGATGATAATGACAATTTCGTCAGGTAAGTTCCACACGGTAGCGGACATATGGTTCTGTCTTTCTTGTAAGCGTATAAGAAAACGGTAGCTAATTTACACGCTGTTGGAGAAAGAAAAAAAAAATGTACCTGACTATTAATTCACCTTATACTCGTTAATTCACGGGAAACAATATTGGCAACTCTGCAAACTGTAAAAAAAAAAAAAAAAAAAAGTAAGCGTAAGTTATTTTAAGAGATTTTATTGCGCTTTTCTGAATTTGTCTGACCTTAAAAATAAGAAAAGAATTTTGTCATCTACTTCGTTACAAGGCAACAGTCCGGAGTTGTAGTGGCGGAAATGCGGTATCCGTAGTGATAAGTAATTCTGGCTAAAAATTCCATTGCCTTAGTTATCGTGGAGAGAGGAAAACAACAACAACAACAAAACAAACAACCTTCAACAATATGAAAAGGGGGGAAGAACGAATGGATCCATAGTTGTTTATTTGTCGACAATTAGCTTTCGTCCTTTTCTCGTCCCTTCCAATGTTGTTTTTTTACAGCTGAGTGTTACGAAAAAAATTCGAAGGCAGAAAGCAGGGGGGGGGGTATTTACATGCCTCCTCTTGCAAGTTGAATCGGAACCAGTAAAGGCTTCTACTGTTTACCGAACTTGTTTCATCATGTGTAATGCTTCTTGTTTAGACCTTATCCTTGGGTAACGATTAATGTCGGTGCAGAAAAGCAAGTTCTGGGTAACGAGTAGTCCGGTGCAGAGATGACAGTTTTTATGTAACGATTAGCTTTGGTGCAAAAAAAAGTCATGCTTTAGTCTTCCTTGACTTCCGCACGCGACCAGTATGGTTTTAACCGGCCTATATTTACCCTTAAGTTTCTTTTTCCTTTTAGGCGTTCAACATCATATACATTTTTGCCGCGAACTTTAGTAATGCGATATGGTCCATCGTATTTCCTTCTTAGCTTATCTGATATACCTTTCTTTTTTGCAGGAAAATAGACCATGACTAAGTCATGTAATGCATATGAGGGTTCACGTCTGGTGGCGTCAAAACGTTTTTTCCCTTGTTGGTGACGTTTGGTATGCAATTCTCTGGCAAGAGCCTGAACTGTTTTAAGATGTTGGCGAAAATTCTCAGAAAATGGGTCAGTGGGGTTAGCGTTTAGTCCCGTTTCAAGGGGAAAAGAAGGTTTTCGCCCAAATAAAATCTCATAAGGTGATAGACCAAGGCCTTCTAGGGGACTACAATTATAGGCGTAGACGCATAAATTCAGAAAAGAAACCCAATCTTTTTGATTTTTTGCTGCGTACTTGCTAAGCATCGTAGCTATGGTGTGGTTAAATTCATCCCTTCCGTGTGAAAGTGTAAAATGTTACCTTTCCGTTCACTGTGGATGATATCCGCTCGTTTCCGCTCGGTTAAAGCTGATTAGCTCACTAAGTAGTATCTACTAAAGCAGCCTGATAAACAGAGCCCCGATCGGTGAGTATACTGGCTATGGTCCATCAACGTGATACACTCTTATCTAAGATAGATTCCACCCTATGCCGATATCACGCCTTTGCTAAATCTAGGGTTGAGCTACCACCCATGACGAGCATGTCTTATAGCTACAATTACATATTTATACCCCCCTTTACAAGGGGTAATAGGGCCCAAATATCACTTGCCCCAGTCTCGCAAATATTTCCCACCGGAGGGGGTGAAGGAAACCCTGTTTTCCTTCCTTCGATTTGTTCGTTCTTGACATATGAGGAACCGGAAGTCATACACCTCCTTTCCAAAAATAAGACTAAGGTTTTCCAAAAATAACGTTCGTATAACCACCACTCAACCTTCAATACCTAAACACCTCGGTAAAAGGTGAGTCGTGTACATCATAACACATCAGCCTTCAGATTGTCAGGAATTACTAATAGTTTCTTATCTTTGTATAGGCGATACAATACCCCATTATCTAACGTGTAGTATCTTACAGTCAGATGGTCTGGGTCGTTTTCCTTTAACTCAATTAAGGCTCGCACCTCAGAGTCTTGTAATTGTCTAGTTCGTATCTCCCTTTGTCTTTCATTGAAAGTCGAGTCTGTCAGTTCGTCAATCAGTCCAACCATGTCACCATGATCGATATAATCTCTTTCGTCATCAGTTAGAGGAGAAACTGGGGCACGGCTCATACAATCGGCCACGCAATTAGTTCGCCCCGGGCGATGTTTAATTTGATATTTAAACTGGGAAAGTCGTAGACTCCATCTTGCAAGCCTCCCAGATAAATCCTTTGCTCGTTGCAGCCAACAAGCACCGGAACTATCGACCACTGCTGTAAAGAATATATCAGTCAAATACTGACGAAAATGGAGGATGGAGAAGACAAGGCAATACACTTCTTTTTCACAAATACTATAATTTACTTGCGCTCCCGTAAACAATCTGGAGCAGTAGCTCACGGGCTGAGTCATGGTTTTCTTTTCATTGTTGGGATCAGGAACAACGTGGCAAAGAACTGAGCCGAATCCCAGCTGAGATGCATCACAATGGAGTTCAATGGGCAGATTGGGATCAAAATGTCGGAGTACAGGGGCGGTCGTCAGACACGTTTTCAGCTGGTTAAATGCGGACAATTGTTTTTCACCCATGTTAAATGGTATCCCTTTTTTGGTTAGATCAGTCAAAGGTTTAGCTATGAGACTATACCCTTGTATGAATCTACGATAGAAATTACAACATCCTACAAAGGATCGAACTTCCTTTAAATTCTTTGGAACAGGAATATCCTTTATGGCAGCTACTTTCTTCGGATCGGTTGCAACACCATTCCTGCCTATTATATGGCCTAATATTTCTGTTTCGGCGTACGCAAAATGACATTTGCTAGGTTTTGCTTTAAGATTCGACCTTTTTAAGGCGAGGAAGGTTTTTTCTAATCTCTCCAAATGTTGTGTCCAATTTTCAGCAAACACAATGATATCGTCAAGGAAAACACATAAGCTGTTCCATTTAAGGGCTGCGAAGACTTTGTCGACGCATCTTTGGAAAGCTGCAGGGGCGGAGGCTAAACCAAAGGGTAATCTCTTGAATTCAAAGGTTCCATCAGGTGTTACTATGGCTGTTTTATGCCTGTCTTCTTTTGCGATATTTAGTTGCCAGTAGGCAGTATAAAGATCTAGGGTAGAAATATATTTCACCCCACTAAGATAATGAATGATATCAGAAATGGCCGGAAGAGGGTAACTTGGAACTTTCAATTTCCGGTTTAGAGCCCTGAAGTCACAACAGAGCCTACAACTTCCGTCCTTCTTTGCAACTAACAAAATAGGGGCGCCATATTCCGATTCGCTTTCTTGAATGATGCCCAGACCGAGCATTTTCTCAATTTCCGCCTTTATAAATTCCCGCTGCTTTGGTGATACCCTGTATGGTGCTCGTCTAACCGGAATATCATCCTCGAGTGGTAAAGTCACTTCGTATGCATTGGTAACTCCTAACTGTTCTGGCGAGGCTGCAAAACAATGTTTGTATCTTTCGAGCAGTTGAAGTAACTCGTGTTTCTGGGGATCCGTCAAATCAGGTGATATATCTAAGTCAGTGCAAATGTCAAATTCTTTCTGTGGGGATTTCAAGGTACTTTTTAAGTTAGCTGCGTCTATGGCGTTTACCTGTTGTGACGGAGTACTTTGCAAATTTGAAGAGATATATTCTGGTTTGTGTAAGACTCCTACTACATAATTAGGCGGAAATGCAACTTTGAAATGGTTCATATTAATGATAGGAATACATCTGGTAGTGTAGGAATTTATGAGCAACCTAGGGACCAAGCAGCGATACTGATCATACAGGCCACAATTGATTTCGAGAATGAAGTCCTGATGAGGGGGAACAGAAGGAGATAAAGTTATCGCTAATTCTGTATATTCATAAGGTTCGAGTATAGCAGAATGTGCAGAAAATGCCTTTAACATTCGCCGATTATCTGCAAACTTCCTGTTTACACTCTCGGATCCGAATGGAAGTTCTTCGAAAAGGACTTTATCTATATCCTCACTCGACTTCGGTGTCGCGGTGTTTTTCCTATAAGAGGGAAAATTATCGTTCTCCAAAACGTCCTGCCTCGTTTGTTTACTAAAGGCAACGTTTTCTTTACTACCCTTGGCAAAATATGCTTCTCGATTAGTTTTTGTATCGAAAGAGACAAATTTTTGGGGTGCAATAAAATTTGGTGGGATATGTAATGAATCCGAATCCAAATATACTGCCGTAGATGTTTCTGCAGTTGGAAATGTTATTTGGTCCTTGTTCTGTACTTCCTTTCCCATCTGTACTTGGATCTCGTTACCCCAGGACTGTATCTGCTTATCCCGCAGATATGGTACAAATGAAGCTTTGGATTTACACAATCGTACACCAGTTCTCGTCAAATGTGTAACATAAAGGTTAAAGAAATCCGCACCCAAAATAATACGATTTTGTAATGAAGGGTTACCACAGACAGCTAATGGCATGCTGAACTTGTGAGGGCCGATCCAGAAATGAAAGTTGTACACTGGCGTGTGTTTTGCTGCAATTCCTGATAACGTAGATAAAGTTACCGAACCTGTTTTTCTAGCAGAGAGGGAAAAGTGTCGGGGTAATATTCCAAAATGCAAAAGGCTACATGTACTCCCCGTATCAATAAGAGCAGGAAAATGACGTCTAAAGATAGAAATCATAATCATTGGTCGTTGATTTTGTTTTACCTCATTTTGCGAAAAAGTGGAACAATTAATGGCACCATAACATTGCGTTTTCAGAGGTTTTTGTTGATGAGGGTGTAGACGACCCCTGAGGCGTGTCCCCTTTACTCGTTTGGGTTCCCACGATAAGGAGAAGGACTACGTCGGAGATTTGAAACTTGATCTCTTGGAAAATCGCGATTGCTTTCTCTTCGAAAAGGTTGACCTCGTTGTGAAAAAGAACCTCTTCCACGGTTAGTAGAATATGAACCCCTTTGTGGACATGATCTAGCAAAATGATATGCCGAGCCACAAGTAAAACAACGTTTATCGTTATTCTGAAAATTGCCTGTTCTTCCGCGAGATGACATTCGGCCTCTATTGTTTCCCCTTCCTCGTGAAGAAGTCGAAGCTGGGGAATTCTTTTGTTTCTCGGTATCCTTTGAACTTGTTTGTTCCACGGTGTGCACATATCGCGTAGGATTAGCCGGACGATTCGACGAGTTTTTCGGGCGGTCGCTGGTCCCTTGTACAACCTGAGCATAAGTACGAGATGCAATATCCGCCTGGCGTTTGGCACGTTCGAGCAACCGCAGGTTCGCTAATAGGTCGTCTAATGTTTGAGACTTCATTGTTACTAACTTTTCCGTATCCCGTGCATCTAAACCGTTGCAAACAAAATTCATCTTTCCGTCGTCATTCATATTTGGATCTGCCTTTTTGCACAGTTTGAGAACATCGTAAAAATAGTTCTCAATGGATTCATCCCGTTGTTTCTTTCGTGCTGCCAACTCAAGGTAGGCTTGTCCAACCGGTAAGACGGGTTGAAAAGCCGTAGTAAGCGCGTCTTCGACTTGTTGGAATCCCTGTAGGTTTTCCAACGTGGTTCGATTCAAATCCCAATAAGCCAAAGCGCTTTTCTTCAAATAAGCTGGCAAGAATTTTATTTTTTGTGCTTCCGTCCACCCTAAAATCGAAGCTACACGTTTGTACGTGTTAAAGAAATCAGCAATACTGTCCCCAGGGTCTGCATTAAAAACATCCGGCTGTATTGCAGGGACTCTGGCATATGAATGCATCGTTGCAGCGGAGTCTCCGCCACTGTTCTCTTGCGGAGTGATCGGCATATTTGTCTCTTTACTATGCTCGTCAGGGAGGGGTGTACGAATTGCCTCTTCGGAGCAAGATGGGAGTGGGCATCTAATGCTAGTAGACAATAGGGGTTTTTGTTCGCCAGTTGCCTGCTGACGTGTTACAACCATTCAAAAGCGGAAACCAAGTAACAATAGTAGATCTGAACAAGTCATTTACAACCCTAATGAAGGGATTTTACACTACAATCAACGAGAACAGACCGGAGTCGAAACCAGGACGCAGATGACGACCAAACATCCGGACAATCGAACAACCAACCGACGTGGAGCGACCACTTACAAGAGACAATGAACAACCATGAACGACAGATGCAACAGCAACCACTAAGATTTCTTCGACAAATGGAGCAACGTATTCAAACTATCAGACGCTTTACGAAAACGAGAAGAAAGTCACAGAGAGGGGGAACACGGCGCCTCCACCAATATGAAACGCCGCTCTTTTAGAGAGAGACATTTCTTAAGGGCAGTAGTTCAGGGAACATTAGAGACACTCACAATTCGGAATAATATAATTTATTTAACATGTAGCAATTCAATATTATTTTGTTAGTATCCTAATCCTAAGCTATGTTATAACCCAATCATATCAGTTAAGTTTTGGTATTACACAAGGAGCATCTAAGTCTCCAGCAACACTGAACTCAGTTGTAAGCTTACCTTGAACTTGCACCCTGAAACAGCTCGGGCAGCGTTCTGACACACACAACACCTTAATTCTCCAATCTTCAGTATATGTAATTTGTTGTTGACCTTGCCTAATTACTCAGCCTGTCAATCAGAAGTGTGTTCTTTCCTGTTTTTGTGGCTATCTTCGCAAACTGTCCTATTTCTATAAGAAAGGCCTTGCCAGGCACATCCGTACTAGATGCGTAACCTTCTAGGTACATCTGCACTGGATGTGTGTCACATTTATTGACATATGATGATATCACTTGATTGACATCAGATGATTGGCACTTGATGACTGACACCTAATCATATGATGATATCATATGATTGACACTACACGACTGACAGCTGGTGATTGATATTATTGTCATATCATGGCCAAGACCTTGCCTTTTGAGTGGTGTATGCTAAGCCACCGCCGTCTCCGAGTTTCAACCTTCACACGTGGAGGAAGGCGTCTAACCTTAACTGCCCAGTGCTGAGTAACTGGCAAGATCAACTTCCTTTAACTGTGTAACGTGCATTTAATGTAGCGTTATAATGCATATTACAATTGTATGAGTTGGTTCTGAAAGAAGTAACAGACAGTTAAAGGAAGTTGATCTTGCCAGTTACTCAGCACTGGGCAGTTAAGGTTAGACGCCTTCCTCCACGTGTGAAGGTTGAAACTCGGAGACGGCGGTGGCTTAGCATACACCACTCAAAAGGCAAGGTCTTGGCCATGATATGACAATAATATCAATCACCAGCTGTCAGTCGTGTAGTGTCAATCATATGATATCATCATATGATTAGGTGTCAGTCATCAAGTGCCAATCATCTGATGTCAATCAAGTGATATCATCATATGTCAATAAATGTGACACACATCCAGTGCAGATGTACCTAGAAGGTTACGCATCTAGTACGGATGTGCCTGGCAAGGCCTTTCTTATAGAAATAGGACAGTTTGCGAAGATAGCCACAAAAACAGGAAAGAACACACTTCTGATTGACAGGCTGAGTAATTAGGCAAGGTCAACAACAAATTACATATACTGAAGATTGGAGAATTAAGGTGTTGTGTGTGTCAGAACGCTGCCCGAGCTGTTTCAGGGTGCAAGTTCAAGGTAAGCTTACAACTGAGTTCAGTGTTGCTGGAGACTTAGATGCTCCTTGTGTAATACCAAAACTTAACTGATATGATTGGGTTATAACATAGCTTAGGATTAGGATACTAACAAAATAATATTGAATTGCTACATGTTAAATAAATTATATTATTCCGAATTGTGAGTGTCTCTAATGTTCCCTGAACTACTGCCCTTAAGAAATGTCTCTCTCTAAAAGAGCGGCGTTTCATATTGGTGGAGGCGCCGTGTTCCCCCTCTCTGTGACTTTCTTCTCGTTTTCGTAAAGCGTCTGATAGTTTGAATACGTTGCTCCATTTGTCGAAGAAATCTTAGTGGTTGCTGTTGCATCTGTCGTTCATGGTTGTTCATTGTCTCTTGTAAGTGGTCGCTCCACGTCGGTTGGTTGTTCGATTGTCCGGATGTTTGGTCGTCATCTGCGTCCTGGTTTCGACTCCGGTCTGTTCTCGTTGATTGTAGTGTAAAATCCCTTCATTAGGGTTGTAAATGACTTGTTCAGATCTACTATTGTTACTTGTTTTCCGCTTTTGAATGGTTGTAACACGTCAGCAGGCAACTGGCGAACAAAAACCCCTATTGTCTACTAGCATTAGATGCCCACTCCCATCTTGCTCCGAAGAGGCAATTCGTACACCCCTCCCTGACGAGCATAGTATAGAGACAAATATGCCGATCACTCCGCAAGAGAACAGTGGCGGAGACTCCGCTGCAACGATGCATTCATATGCCAGAGTCCCTGCAATACAGCCGGATGTTTTTAATGCAGACCCTGGGGACAGTATTGCTGATTTCTTTAACACGTACAAACGTGTAGCTTCGATTTTAGGGTGGACGGAAGCACAAAAAATAAAATTCTTGCCAGCTTATTTGAAGAAAAGCGCTTTGGCTTATTGGGATTTGAATCGAACCACGTTGGAAAACCTACAGGGATTCCAACAAGTCGAAGACGCGCTTACTACGGCTTTTCAACCCGTCTTACCGGTTGGACAAGCCTACCTTGAGTTGGCAGCACGAAAGAAACAACGGGATGAATCCATTGAGAACTATTTTTACGATGTTCTCAAACTGTGCAAAAAGGCAGATCCAAATATGAATGACGACGGAAAGATGAATTTTGTTTGCAACGGTTTAGATGCACGGGATACGGAAAAGTTAGTAACAATGAAGTCTCAAACATTAGACGACCTATTAGCGAACCTGCGGTTGCTCGAACGTGCCAAACGCCAGGCGGATATTGCATCTCGTACTTATGCTCAGGTTGTACAAGGGACCAGCGACCGCCCGAAAAACTCGTCGAATCGTCCGGCTAATCCTACGCGATATGTGCACATCGTGGAACAAACAAGTTCAAAGGATACCGAGAAACAAAAGAATTCCCCAGCTTCGACTTCTTCACGAGGAAGGGGAAACAATAGAGGCCGAATGTCATCTCGCGGAAGAACAGGCAATTTTCAGAATAACGATAAACGTTGTTTTACTTGTGGCTCGGCATATCATTTTGCTAGATCATGTCCACAAAGGGGTTCATACTCTACTAACCGTGGAAGAGGTTCTTTTTCACAACGAGGTCAACCTTTTCGAAGAGAAAGCAATCGCGATTTTCCAAGAGATCAAGTTTCAAATCTCCGACGTAGTCCTTCTCCTTATCGTGGGAACCCATACGAGTAAAGGGGACACGCCTCAGGGGTCGTCTACACCCTCATCAACAAAAACCTCTGAAAACGCAATGTTATGGTGCCATTAATTGTTCCACTTTTTCGCAAAATGAGGTAAAACAAAATCAACGACCAATGATTATGATTTCTATCTTTAGACGTCATTTTCCTGCTCTTATTGATACGGGGAGTACATGTAGCCTTTTGCATTTTGGAATATTACCCCGACACTTTTCCCTCTCTGCTAGAAAAACAGGTTCGGTAACTTTATCTACGTTATCAGGAATTGCAGCAAAACACACGCCAGTGTGCAACTTTCATTTCTGGATCGGCCCTCACAAGTTCAGCATGCCATTAGCTGTCTGTGGTAACCCTTCATTACAAAATCGTATTATTTTGGGTGCGGATTTCTTTAACCTTTATGTTACACATTTGACGAGAACTGGTGTACGATTGTGTAAATCCAAAGCTTCATTTGTACCATATCTGCGGGATAAGCAGATACAGTCCTGGGGTAACGAGATCCAAGTACAGATGGGAAAGGAAGTACAGAACAAGGACCAAATAACATTTCCAACTGCAGAAACATCTACGGCAGTATATTTGGATTCGGATTCATTACATATCCCACCAAATTTTATTGCACCCCAAAAATTTGTCTCTTTCGATACAAAAACTAATCGAGAAGCATATTTTGCCAAGGGTAGTAAAGAAAACGTTGCCTTTAGTAAACAAACGAGGCAGGACGTTTTGGAGAACGATAATTTTCCCTCTTATAGGAAAAACACCGCGACACCGAAGTCGAGTGAGGATATAGATAAAGTCCTTTTCGAAGAACTTCCATTCGGATCCGAGAGTGTAAACAGGAAGTTTGCAGATAATCGGCGAATGTTAAAGGCATTTTCTGCACATTCTGCTATACTCGAACCTTATGAATATACAGAATTAGCGATAACTTTATCTCCTTCTGTTCCCCCTCATCAGGACTTCATTCTCGAAATCAATTGTGGCCTGTATGATCAGTATCGCTGCTTGGTCCCTAGGTTGCTCATAAATTCCTACACTACCAGATGTATTCCTATCATTAATATGAACCATTTCAAAGTTGCATTTCCGCCTAATTATGTAGTAGGAGTCTTACACAAACCAGAATATATCTCTTCAAATTTGCAAAGTACTCCGTCACAACAGGTAAACGCCATAGACGCAGCAAACTTAGAAAGTACCTTGAAATCCCCACAGAAAGAATTTGATATTTGCACTGACTTAGATATATCACCTGATTTGACGGATCCCCAGAAACACGAGTTACTACAACTGCTCGAAAGATACAAACATTGTTTTGCAGCCTCGCCAGAACAATTAGGAGTTACCAATGCATACGAAGTGACTTTACCACTCGAGGATGATATTCCGGTTAGACGAGCACCATACAGGGTATCACCAAAGCAGCGGGAATTTATAAAGGCGGAAATTGAGAAAATGCTCGGTCTGGGCATCATTCAAGAAAGCGAATCGGAATATGGCGCCCCTATTTTGTTAGTTGCAAAGAAGGACGGAAGTTGTAGGCTCTGTTGTGACTTCAGGGCTCTAAACCGGAAATTGAAAGTTCCAAGTTACCCTCTTCCGGCCATTTCTGATATCATTCATTATCTTAGTGGGGTGAAATATATTTCTACCCTAGATCTTTATACTGCCTACTGGCAACTAAATATCGCAAAAGAAGACAGGCATAAAACAGCCATAGTAACACCTGATGGAACCTTTGAATTCAAGAGATTACCCTTTGGTTTAGCCTCCGCCCCTGCAGCTTTCCAAAGATGCGTCGACAAAGTCTTCGCAGCCCTTAAATGGAACAGCTTATGCGTTTTCCTTGACGATATCATTGTGTTTGCTGAAAATTGGACACAACATTTGGAGAGATTAGAAAAAACCTTCCTCGCCTTAAAAAGGTCGAATCTTAAAGCAAAACCTAGCAAATGTCATTTTGCGTACGCCGAAACAGAAATATTAGGCCATATAATAGGCAGGAATGGTGTTGCAACCGATCCGAAGAAAGTAGCTGCCATAAAGGATATTCCTGTTCCAAAGAATTTAAAGGAAGTTCGATCCTTCGTAGGATGTTGTAATTTCTATCGTAGATTCATACAAGGGTATAGTCTCATAGCTAAACCTTTGACTGATCTAACCAAAAAAGGGATACCATTTAACATGGGTGAAAAACAATTGTCCGCATTTAACCAGCTGAAAACGTGTCTGACGACCGCCCCTGTACTACGACATTTTGATCCCAATCTGCCCATTGAACTCCATTGTGATGCATCTCAGCTGGGATTCGGCTCAGTTCTTTGTCACGTTGTTCCTGATCCCAACAATGAAAAGAAAACAATGACTCAGCCCGTGAGCTACTGCTCCAGATTGTTTACGGGAGCGCAGGTAAATTATAGTATTTGTGAAAAAGAAGTGTATTGCCTTGTATTCTCCATCCTCCATTTTCGTCAGTATTTGACTGATATATTCTTTACAGCAGTGGTCGATAGTTCCGGTGCTTGTTGGCTGCAACGAGCAAAGGATTTATCGGGGAGGCTTGCAAGATGGAGTCTACGACTTTCCCAGTATAAATATCAAATTAAACATCGCCCGGGGCGAACTAATTGCGTGGCCGATTGTATGAGCCGTGCCCCAGTTTCTCCTCTAACTGATGACGAAAGAGATTATATCGATCATGGTGACATGGTTGGACTGATTGACGAACTGACAGACTCGACTTTCAATGAAAGACAAAGGGAGATACGAACTAGACAATTACAAGACTCTGAGGTGCGAGCCTTAATTGAGTTAAAGGAAAACGACCCAGACCATCTGACTGTAAGATACTACACGTTAGATAATGGGGTATTGTATCGCCTATACAAAGATAAGAAACTATTAGTAATTCCTGACAATCTGAAGGCTGATGTGTTATCTGATGTACACGACTCACCTTATACCGGGGGACATACCGGACAATCCAAAAGTTTGCAAAAATTATACGAACGTTATTTTTGGAAAACCGCACGGAAGGACGTACTGAATTACGTCCGTTCCTGCCCAATATGTCAAGAACGAAACAAATCGACAGGAAGGAAACAGGGTTTCCTTCACCCCCTGCCGGTGGGAAATATTTGCGAGAACTGGGCAAGTGATATTCTGGGCCCTATTACCCCTTGTAAAGGGGGGTATAAATATGTAATTGTAGCTATAGACATGCTCTCGTCGTGGGTGGTAGCTCAACCCCTTAAGACTATATCGGCAAAGGCCGTGGCAAATTTTTTTGTTAACAGAGTGTACACAGTTTACGGACCCATAGCCAGTTTACTCACCGATCGTGGCTCTGTTTATCAGGCTGCTTTAGTAGATAACTTACTTAGTGAGCTAAAAATCAAGCATTTAAACACGAGCGGATATCATCCACAATGTAACGGAAAGGTTGAAAAATTTAACCACACCATAGCTACGATGCTTAGCAAGTACACAGCAAAAAATCAAAAAGATTGGGTTTCTTTTCTAAATTTATGCGTCTACGCCTATAATTGTAGTCCCCTAGAAGGCCTCGGTCTATCACCTTATGAGATTTTATTTGGGCGAAAACCTTCTTTTCCCCTTGAAACGGGACTAAACGCTAACCCCACTGACCCATTTTCTGAGAATTTTCGCCAACATCTTAAAACAGTTCAGACTCTTGCCAGAGAATTGCATACCAAACGTCACCTACAAGGAAAAAAACGTTTTGACGCCACCAGACGTGAACCCTTATATGCATTACATGACTTAGTCATGGTCTATTTTCCTGCAAAAAAGAAAGGTATATCAGATAAGCTAAGAAGGAAATACGATGGACCATATCGCATTACTAAAGTTCGCGGCAAAAATGTATATGATGTTGAACGCCTAAAAGGAAAAAGAAACTTAAGGGTAAATATAGGCCGGTTAAAACCATACTGGTCGCGTGCGGAAGTCAAGGAAGACTAAAGCATGACTTTTTTTTTGCACCAAAGCTAATCGCCACAAAAAAAAAAACAAAAAAAAAAACTTCCTTTTCTGCACCGACACTAATCGTTACCCAAGGATAAGGTCTACACAAGAACCATTACACACGATGAACCTAGTTCGGTAAACGGTGAAAACCCTGACTGGTTCGGATTCAACTTTCAAGAGGAGGCATGTAAATACCCCCCCCCCCCCGCTTTCTGCCTTCGAAAATTTTTCGTAACACTCAGCTGTAAACAACATTGGAAGGGACGAGCAAAGGACGAAAGCTAATTGTCGACAAATAAACAACTATGGATCCATTCCTTTTTCCCCCCTTTCATATTGTTAAAGGTTGTTTGTTTTGTTGTTGTTGTTGTTTTCCTCTCTTCACGATAACTAACGCAATGGAATTTTTAGCCAGAATTACTTATCACTACGGATACCGCATTTCCGCCAATACAACCCCAGACTGTTGCCTTGTACCGAAGTAGACGACAAAATTCTTTTCTTATTTCTGAGGTCAGACAAATTCAGAAAAGCAAAATAAAATCTCTTAAAATAACTTACGCTTACCTTTTCTTTTTTTTTTTTTTTTACAGTTTGCAGAGTTGCCAATATTGTTTCCACCGTGAATTATTAGTCAGGTACAATTTTTTTTTCTTTCTCCAACAGCGTGTAAATTAGCTACCGTTTTCTTGTACGCTTACACGAAAGACAGAACCATATGTCCGCTACCGTGTGGAACTTACCTGACGAAATTGTCATTATCATCGCCGAAGCTGTAAATATTGCTCTTTCGCAAGCTTTAGGTGAATATTCCACCGAAGAAACGCTTGGCCTATTTCCAAACAACACTCTT
The DNA here is from genome assembly GCF_977018435.1 of Lepisma saccharinum. Taxonomy (NCBI): domain Eukaryota; kingdom Metazoa; phylum Arthropoda; class Insecta; order Zygentoma; family Lepismatidae; genus Lepisma; species Lepisma saccharinum. The sequence goes on from NW_028143537.1 coordinate 65,070, forward strand.
CAATACCTAGTCTTCGCCCTTGGCTATAATTTCATCGAAACTGTCTGTCATCGAAATCTAACCACGTCTACTAGGTGGGTTAATTGGCTCTACAACACTTTTATTCCATCTTTTGTTTACAAGATTCGCACTTGGGTTGCTACCTTTCAATTTGATTGGGTTCTGAGAGTTTCTTTTGATTCCTTGGGAACGATTACTATCACCAGAACTTTATCGTAGAATACCGCATACTTTGGCCTGCATTCTATTATTGACACTTATGTATTCCGGGAAGATTGTTGTGGAGGGTCTTGGTTTAGTTCTAACCCCTGAAGGGCCACAGTTCCAATCCATTGTCGACGAAATTGCAGCACAAATAAATGTCCCTTCTTCTCGCGTTCTGGAACCAGAAAAAGTTCAGAAGATAAACAAGTATTTGCTATGGTTATTCAGAACGCAAACGGCGGAGAAGTTCTTCTTAGATTGCACAGAGGTTACTAGAAATTTTATACGTATCCACTCTAAGGCGGGAATCTATAGACAATTCCCCATTGATACGGGCGACAAAAGTAATGTGGAAATATTAAATCACCTGAAACAATTAGAAGAAATGGTGAACCGTATAGGGTAGCGCCCTAGAAGCAGTCAGAAAAGCATTATTTATGTGGTACACAGTCTATGCTCAACCCCTCCCTTTTCTCCACGGCAAGGATATATACACATATATAACAGGCACAGTGGACAATATAAGCTAGCTTTTATTAAATCCCTCATGCCAGTGGCGTACAATGGCCATTAACGTCGACTGGTGGGTATCGAGGTTTTCTCAGGACATATTTGATATATGCGAGGTGGGGAATATACGTGAGCACGTTTGTGAGGCTGTTGTTGACTCTGAACTTAGGCTATTTGTAAAATTTGTTAAGGATTGTGCTGCTGCTACCGATGATAAAGAGGCATTTTTAGAGGAGTCCTTTGACAGGATCAAGTTATTTGTTCAGTCTTGCTATACTAAATATACCTTAGATTGGACTTTCGACTGTGAATTTCGGGTGGCCAGTAAAACCTTAGATCTATTCGCATATTAACATGGAGGTCTCCAGTCAGCCAGTAGGAGAAGCAGATTCTGATAACGACTCTCTCGCTAGTTTAGAGACAATACCTTTCGTTCGATCTCCCGTTTCAGATCTCAGTTTGGACGAGGATTTTGAAGCGATACATTCTAATATGGAATTCGATTCTGCTCTTTTACCTGAAGTTACTTTGGCCCCGCCAAACTTGTTAGGCATGGATGCCATTGATATACAGATTTCACTTTTACAAGAAGCTTCGGATGACGAAGCTGAAATCCTCATTTCACAATTTCTGGTGATAGATTTTGTTCGGGCATTCACTTCATGTGAAAATAACTACATTGAAACAGGAAGGAATATCCTCAACGTTGTTTTGCCCCAAGGATCAGCCACATATTTTCATGTGCTTTACGATCTGATTTCCTTCCTACGCCTAAGTTTGCGACACTTCACAAGTCTTAAGGAACGACTCGAATGGCTGTCGCAAATGTCATTCGAGTTACACGCACGTGTTAATTCTGTAATTCAAGTAGCAGGCGATTGGTGGACCCTTCACACATACTTCGATAGAGAACAGGGCCGTTTGCATTTTTGGCCCCTTTATCTAGAAGCCCGCATTGGTCTCTTTGAGGAATGAAGAGGATATTAATGAAATTGAAAGATTGTAAATAGTAATTCTCAGTTTGTAAATATTTTCACTGTTTTGCATTCGCTACGCTTACAATTTATTATTATATCTCTTTATATATTTATTGTTTTCGGATGACGGAAATTTTGCCCCCTTATGGACTAGATATGCTCTCATGTGTATATATAAAAATAATAATAATAATAATAATAATAATAATACGAACAAAAAAAAAAAAAGGGGGCGAGGACATATCGTTCCCCCCATTTTTCTTTGCGCCTCATTCCAGTATAATTGAGCTCTAACTCGAAGAGGCTTCGGGTCGAAGCTCTCTGGTAAGGGGAGTAAATAGAGGATAGTAGGGTGTAGTACCGTTACTTATATATTTTTAATTTCAGATCAGTACCATGATATTTCTGTACCATATTTTCCTATTTTGGGGATATGTGTGGACTAACCCAACAATCAGGCTCATGCCAGGAGCCTACTGGAGAAGTCTGCCAAAGGTCATACTCTACGAGGGAAGCGTGCCCCTCACCTATACGGAAAGTCTCCCTTCACCCACGGTGGTGGACCGCACATTACTGGAAGCCACAAGGGGACAAAAGATCACCTTTGAGGAGGAAAATCACGAGTATAAGGTATTTAATGCCTTGGAAGGGATGGTAAGTGACTTACAAAATTTGTTTCTACATCATTTGAATCACACTTACATAGATTTTCCCCCTCCTGCGGATGAATATGAGAGGACAAAGAGAGGGCTAGGCTTGACTTTCATTGGTGATTTCGCTAACTGGTGCTGTGGAGTTGTGAGCGAGAGCCAATACCATGATCTGCTGGTAAATGAACGTGTACTGAATGCCCAAGTACATAAAATTACCACGAGTTTGAAAAATGAACACCAACAGGTTCATCTTCTAAAATCTCAAATTCGCGATGTTGTGACACAAACTAATAACACTATAGGCGAAATTGAAAAACAAATAAACCTCTTACGAACTAAATTGGAAAACAGAGTAACCGCTATAGGAAGGGATGCTAATGTGACTAACTACAAAATATATCTTATCGCCCTAAGATCCGTATTGTTGCATCAACTTTTAATAAGTTCCACTATTAATTCTGAGTTACGAGAACTAAGAACTTCCTGCTTTGCAAATAAAATTCCACTGTATCTAATTAGGCCACAGTTGTTAAAAAGAGATCTAAAGCAATTACAATTCACTTTATTTAAGAATGGTTATCAACTGGCAATCCCTACCAAGAATTTAATGAAATATTATACTCTTCCTCTAGCTCACTGCTTATTTTCTCCAAATAAAGTAGTGGTAACGTTAAAAATACCCATTGTCAAAATTGGGGAAAATTCCGTATTGGAGGAATTTCTCACAGTTCCATTCCGTTGGGAAAATAGCACTTGTCACATTATACACCCCCCCTTGTTTTCGGCAACAAGCCCTTCCTTCGTAAGGTTATTATCAGGGACTTTTTTGGCCACCTGCGACCCACATAATTCCCCCTTATGTTACTTACCTCGTTTTGGGCACGACGCCACCTTGGGTAGTTCTTGCGCACAGAAGATAAGACAAGGGGCAACGATCCAAGAACTGGCCGGTCACTGCATGTTCCAATGTTACGAAGGAAATAACATTATCGTGACGGAAATTACGCAAGACCATTATGTAATCACAAACCCACCGCCAGAGATAACGGGCGAATGCAACGGTGAAAAGCTGCGAATCAAAACTTATGCTAATGAACCTGGCGCTTTGGAAATCACCCTTCCGTGTCATTGCTCTTTAACTGTAGCCAACGAAACCTCTATTTCCCGAACTTTTCCATGCCCTAGTCAGTCTAGCGATAGCGTACAGAGTTATCATATTTTACCTGCTTCGTGGGGTAAAATCCCTACGATGAAGATTAATGTTTTGTTCGCAGGAACAAAAGCAGCTGAATTCAAACATTTTAATGACTGTCTGGACGCATCTTGGCCCGAGAAGATTCCATTTCTGAAAATTTCCACTCAAACGGAAGCTGTAGAGAGTGATAGCGATCTGACTGATATTTCCGATATTCCCTCGTCATTAATAGTGGACAATGGTCGCTCGAAACTTTCGTTAATTATTATATGGAATTTGTGTCTTACATTTCTGATTGGATGGACTATCCACAGATACCGAATGCAAGCAATTCAACTCATTGCCCTTAGCCAGGTCCGAACTACCGAGGCTCTAGATTTCTCAAATGGCATATTAGATCATATACTTATTTATGTAATTATCATCTTTCTCTGCATTTTGATAATTTTACTTGTGTACTGGGTAAGCAGACAATATTTACATTTTTGTTGTACTCGAAAATCCCTGATTCATACACCACCACACACTGGCTCTAATCAGGTTCTATTCATAAACGATGACGATCCCAGGTTACAAGTTGCTCGAAACACTGGAGCCATACCAAAACCTTTACCTCGCAAGTACAATCCTGGCCGAAAACCAGTGCACTTAACCATGACAGCATGACTAGCTGTCCTTATCTTAAACTGGCCTTTCTTCTCAACTACTTATGGACTATCAATGAAAACCTTTGTAACGTCTGGATTATATTTAAATAAAATTGATCCCCCCATTTTGTACGAAACTTCTGTCCCTTTACTATATCGCCTACAGTACAGCCCCCACACGTCTGACATTCTCGATTGGGAAACATTGCCCTCATCTTTAGGCAATACAACCATATCAACTGACCCTGCACTTCAAGGGTGGAGTTATTTCTCGGCTACAAAGACCCATATTAGAACGCTGTTTTTAAAGGACCAAGATATAGCTCAAATTCAGCAAAGAATCGAAGACTTTCCTGCAACAGATTGGATTAAAATTCAAAATCTTCCGCTTCGAGACTTACCTGAAATGTTGCATATCTTAGTGTCCGCTTGCCAAAGTAAAACAATGCACCCCGCATTATTACCATTTCAAGTTCTTGAACAACACGTAAGATCATTACAAAATAAATTAAACTTCTTTAATTATACCTTAGCCATTTCCCCTGAGAAATTAGGGCAGTATTATAACCTCCCTATTCTAGAATGTACGATTGGTTCTGTGATCACCCTATTAGCACTTAAAATTCCTTTAATTCATAACTATGCCAATTTTCAAGCATATAATTTAAACCCTCTACCGTATCAGTATTATGACAATACGTGTCAAATACAATTATCAACAGAGACTGTTATCCGAGATGACAGCAATAATGTTTTCTATGATCATTTATGTTCTCTTTCCCAAGACACCCTTTGCTTTATCACTCCAGTAAGAAACATGTTCACCCCTGAGTATCAATGTATCGACTCCGTTCTACGGAACGATGTGGTAGCTCATGTGGAACGATGTCCTTTACATTGCACCAAAAACCCACAAGTGGTACCACCCATCTTGCTAAATGTTTCCACTTACCTTGTGTTAGCCCCTCCTCAGGTGGAAATAAATGTTAAATGTGAAAGTATTCTTTTTAGTTTCAGAAGAATATCTCCTTTTGGTACATTAGTTATTCAACTGGGTTGCCAATGTGTATTATGTGTATTATCTAAATGTTTCCGAGCGCAGTTCCCCTGCATCCTTCCTAATCCTACCAAAGCACAAATCTCCCGATTCTTACCAGTGCATTGGGTTCATTATCAATTAGTCGATCACGCTAATTACGAATGTACCGAGGAAATGACGCATTATTCTAATTGTACAGTGCGATCACAACTCCAAGCACCAGAACTCTCCAACGTACCTTCTCACGTAACTGTTTACACCTGGCTTACCTTGTTAACTTGTCTAGTCATAAGCCTTATCTCTTGGATCCTATATAGGATTCGTAAAAGTAAAACACGTTCTCATACCTCAATTCCAATGGCTATGAGAACTTCTCCAGTAAGGGCACCCTCATATGAAGCTCCCAAACGCCCCCCTATTTACGAAACCATTCTTGAATAGTTAATACACCTTTAAACCTAGGTATTAATATTCTGTTTTGAGTTCCAGATTTCCAAATTGTGCCTTTGATGTCCAAGATGTCTCGGGTGTGCGGCCAGCCTGATATTCTAATCTTAAAATGAACAGTGATATCGAAAAACGCATCCCTGTGAAGTTAACCCCGAAATTTGGATCACATCCCTAAGAAACACTACCACCCTTCAAGTGGACCTGCGATCTAGTGATACTCAACGTCACAAGTGAACGCTGTGAATACTATACTAGTGCTTGTGAATTATAGAGACACACTTTAAATCACCTATATTGTTAACTACCATATATATATATATATATATTCATGGACTTTCAAAGTTATATTGTTATCAAAGAAGACAACTACCATGAGATATATTCACATAATCATGTAAAATGTCTTGATTTCATGTGTTATTACTAACCCTAGATTTAAGTGAAATAACCCAATCGTAACTTGGTTCGAACCCAGAGGAACTTTTAATGTGAATTCATGTGAAGGTAATTTTACTCTTAATATTACACTCAACAAATGTCATTTGCAACACCTGGAGCTGCAATTATGTAAACGCTGCCTTATATATATTTTTTGTATATGTGAGCTCCGCAAAGCAAATATGAGGGTACTTAGTTAGCTAGGAGTTAGATGGGGACCATCTAAGATCAGGTGGGGCAAATTGTAACGTGCATTTAATGTAGCGTTATAATGCATATTACAATTGTATGAGTTGGTTCTGAAAGAAGTAACAGACAGTTAAAGGAAGTTGATCTTGCCAGTTACTCAGCACTGGGCAGTTAAGGTTAGACGCCTTCCTCCACGTGTGAAGGTTGAAACTCGGAGACGGCAGTGGCTTAGCATACACCACTCAAAAGGCAAGGTCTTGGCCATGATATGACAATAATATCAATCACCAGCTGTCAGTCGTGTAGTGTCAATCATATGATATCATCATATGATTAGGTGTCAGTCATCAAGTGCCAATCATCTGATGTCAATCAAGTGATATCATCAAATGTCAATAAATGTGACACACATCCAGTGCAGATGTACCTAGAAGGTTACGCATCTAGTACGGATGTGCCTGGCAAGGCCTTTCCTATAGAAATAGGACAGTTTGCGAAGATAGCCACAAAAACAGGAAAGAACACACTTCTGATTGACAGGCTGAGTAATTAGGCAAGGTCAACAACAAATTACATATACTGAAGATTGGAGAATTAAGTATGTTGTGTGTGTCGGAACGCTGCCCGAGCTGTTTCAGGGTGCAAGTTCAAGGTAAGCTTACAACTGAGTTCAGTGTTGTTGGAGACTTAGATGCTCCTTGTGTAATACCAAACTTAACTGATATGATTGGGTTATAACATAGCTTAGGATTAGGATACTAACAAAATAATATTGATTTGCTACATGTTAAATAAATTATATTATTCCGAATTGTGAGTGTCTCTAATGTTCCCTGAACTACTGCCCTTAAGAAATGTCTCTCTCTAAAAGAGCGGCGTTTCATAGTGTTATTTTGGTAAAAATTAACATAAAGTTGTAAAATAATAAGTTAAAAGTTGAAAAAAATGTCTGTGAATCCAAAATTTAATGAAAAAATGTTGCCTGAATATTATAAATAGTGTTATTTTGGTAAAAAATTAACATAAAGTTGTAAAATAATAAGTTAAAAGTTGAGAAAAATGTCTTTGTGAGTCCAAAATTTAATAAAAAATGTTGCCTGAATAGTATAAATAGTGTTATTTTGGTAAAAATTAACATAAAGTTGTAAAATAATAAGTTAAAAGTTGAAAAAAATGTCTTTGTGAATCCAAAATTTAATGAAAAAATGTTGCCTGAATATTATAAATAGTGTTATTTTGGTAAAAAATTAACATAAAGTTGTAAAATAATAAGTTAAAAGTTGAGAAAAATGTCTTTGTGAATCCAAAATTAATAAAAAAATGTTGCCTGAATAGTATAAATAGTGTTATTTTTGTAAAAAATTAATATCAAGTTGTAAAATAATAAGTTAAAAGTTGAAAAATTGTCTTTGTGAGTCCAAGATTTAATAAAAAATGTTGCCTGAATAGTATAAATAGTGTTATTTTGTAAAAATAAAGATAAGCTGTGAAAATGTTTGACATAAAGTCAAAGTTTGGTAAAAAATAAACTCAAAATTAAGTTAAATAGCACACAGTAACATACATTTACTACCTAAATCAATAATCAAAGGGTCCTAGGTTCGTTACCCCGTGATAAAAACAAATAGTGAAAACTGTAGGCCCAGTCCCTGATAGGTCTCCCTTCTTCCTAGTACATATAATAAACCCCTACGCTTCGTTCTCCTTGTTCAAAGTAAAGTTCTCGCTCCAATCTAATTGGGTATCCAAAAACCTCGCTAAAGCGTCCTGTGCCTTAGGGCAACCCTGAGCGGAATATTAATTGGCGGCGGAAACCGGTTCTACAAGCGAGGCATAGCTTCAGAGATTTGACCCTTGCTGCGCATTCTCAGACATCCTTTGTTGTCTGGTTGAATCCCTCCCCTGCCCTACGGCATTGCATACCTTTCTCCTGTTCTTGCGTACTGGTTAACCTTGAAAAAACCGGTTCTGAAAACCTACCGACGCGATCTCTGATTGGTGAATCAGGTTCCTTCTTTGTTCTGACATTGTGACGTCATTTGACCTTGAGCGCACTTCCCCCAAATTCCTTTCTCCTCTACCCTCAGAGCGGAGTTGAGATTCGGAGACAGTATTCTGTCTGGCGTGTCGTACCACCGTCTTTAATACAATAATAACATACATTATTACATACCTAGTATACACTATAACCCTAACCATTTATTACAGTTACATATCGCGGGTTCGAGTACCGGGACCGTCCCCAATCGTAATTGGACCTGTACCTACAGCCATTACCACCTTTCATAGCAGTTCATAAACCGTAAACTCTTATTTTCAATATGATAAACATTAATATTATCGATTTATACATTACATACTTTGCAGTAATGAATATAAAACCATATGCATAGCATTTAGTACCTCTAATTACCTTCTATATACATATTTTTCATAAAATAAATAATTATATATTCATAAAAAGTTATAAACATGCAAATACATAAATGTAAAGTATTCTAAGTACATGCAAATGAATTCTAAGTACATGCGAATTAATTAAAACCCTTGCAAATTAGTTATAAGTACTTGCAAATTAATTGCGAATATTAAATAGCGACCGACGTTGGCGGGGTCCTCTTCTACTATC
>NW_028143538.1:0-73000 GCF_977018435.1 Lepisma saccharinum
ATATAATTTTATCGTAAAGCGTGAGGCTTTAGTTTGTATTACATTGTTCAACAGTCAAAATGGTTATTTCAAATCTCCACGACGACGACTACAATCACGCACAATTAGATTGTTTACAGGATTGTTATCAGAGTTTCCATGGTAACTAAGCATGAATATTACACATGGATTCAATTTTTTCGGATGAGCGAATAGAGAGCGTCGACCTGATTCCATTGAGTGTAAAATCACTTCAGTATCTTCTATAGTAACGGAGATATGCGAGTTTGAAATTTTATATAATGCTATCTTAAAACGTGATTCCTTAGTTTGTATTACATTGTTTCAAAAATCAAAAGGGTTATTTCAAATCTCCACGACGACGACTACAATCACACACAAAAAATTGTTTACATGATTGTTATGAGAGTTTCCATGGTAACTAAGCATGAATATTACACATGGATTCAATTTTTCCTGATGAGCCAATAGAGAGCGTCGACCTGATTCCATTGAGTGTAAAATCACCTCAGTATCTTCTATAGTAATGGATATATGCGAGTTTGAAATGTTATATAATGTTATCGTAAAGCGTGAGGCCTTAGTTTGTATTACATTGTTTGAACAGTCAAAATGGTTATTTCAAATCTCCACGACGACGACTACAATCACGCACAAATAGATTGTTTACATTATTGTTATGAGAGTTTCCATGGTAACTAAGCATGAATATTCCACATGGATTCAATTTTTTCGGATGAGCCAATAGAGAGCGTCGACCTGATTCCATTGAGTGTAAAATCACTTCAGTATCTTCTATAGTAACGGAGATATGCAAGTTTGAAATTTATTATAATGTTATCTTAAAACGTGATTCCTTAGTTTGTATTACATTGTTTCAACAATCAAAATGGTTATTTCAAATCTCCACGACGACAACTACAGTCACGCACAAATAGATTGTTTACATGATTGTTATGAGAGTTTCCATGGTAACTAAGCATGAATATTCCACATGGATTCAATTTTCCGGATGAGCCAATAGAGAGTTTCGTCCTGATTCCATTGAGTGTAAAATCACATCAGTATCTTCTATAGTAATGGAGATATGCAAGTTTGAAATTTTATATAATGTTATCGTGAAACGTGATTCTTTAGTTTGTATTACATTGTTTCAACAATGAAATTGGTTATTTCAAATCTCCACGACAACGACCATAATCACGCACAAATAGATTGTTTACAAGATTGTTATGAGAGTTTCCATGGTAACTAAGCATGAATATTACACATGGATTCAATTTTCCGGATGAGCCAATAGAGAGCGTCGACCTGATTCCATTGAGTGTAAAATCACTTCAGTATCTTCTATAGTAACGGAGATATGCAAGTTTGAAATTTTACATAATGTTATCTTAAAACGTGATTCCTTAGTTTGTATTACATTGTTTCAACAATGAAATTGGTTATTTCAAATCTCCACGACAACGACCATAATCACGCACAAATAGATTTTTTACATGATTGTTATGAGAGTTTTCATGGTAACTAAGCATGAATATTACACATGGATTCAATTTTTTCGGATGAGCCAATAGAGTGATTCGACCTGATTCCATTGAGTGTAAAATCATTTCAGTATCTTCTATAGTAAAGGAGATATGCAAGTTTGAAATTTTATATAATGTTATCTTAAAACGTGATTCCTTAGTTTGTATTACATTGTTTCAAAAATCAAAAGGGTTATTTCAAATCTCCACGACGACGACTACAATCACACACAAAAAATTGTTTACATGATTGTTATGAGAGTTTCCATGGTAACTAAGCATGAATATTACACATGGATTCAATTTTTCCTGATGAGCCAATAGAGAGCGTCGACCTGATTCCATTGAGTGTAAAATCACCTCAGTATCTTCTATAGTAACGGATATATGCGAGTTTGAAATGTTATATAATGTTATCGTAAAGCGTGAGGCCTTAGTTTGTATTACATTGTTTGAACAGTCAAAATGGTTATTTCAAATCTCCACGACGACGACTACAATCACGCACAAATAGATTGTTTACATGATTGTTATGAGAGTTTCCATGGTAACTAAGCATGAATATTACACATGGATTCAATTTTTTCGGATGAGCCAATAGAGAGCGTCGACCTGATTCCATTGAGTGTAAAATCACTTCAGTATCTTCTATAGTAACGGAGATATGCAAGTTTGAAATTTTATATAATGTTATCTTAAAATGTGATTCCTTAGTTTGTATTACATTGTTTCAACAATCAAAATGGTTATTTCAAATCTCCACGACGACGACTACAATCACGCACAAATAGATTGTTTACAAGATTGTTTTGAGAGTTTCCATGGTAACTAAGCATGAATATTCCACATGGATTCAATTTTCCGGATGAGCCAAAAGAGAGTTTCGTCCTGATTCCATTGAGTGTAAAATCACATCAGTATCTTCTATAGTAACGGATATATGCGAGTTTGAAATGTTATATAATTTTATCGTAAAGCGTGAGGCTTTAGTTTGTATTACATTGTTCAACAGTCAAAATGGTTATTTCAAATCTCCACGACGACGACTACAATCACGCACAATTAGATTGTTTACAGGATTGTTATCAGAGTTTCCATGGTAACTAAGCATGAATATTACACATGGATTCAATTTTTTCGGATGAGCCAATAGAGAGCGTCGACCTGATTCCATTGAGTGTAAAATCACTTCAGTATCTTCTATAGTAACGGAGATATGCAAGTTTGAAATTTTACATAATGTTATCTTAAAACGTGATTCCTTAGTTTGTATTACATTATTTCAACAATGAAATTGGTTATTTCAAATCTCCACGACGACGACTACAATCACGCACAAATAGATTGTTTACTTTATTGTTATCAGAGTTTCCATGGTAACTAAGCATGAATATTACACATGGATTCAATTTTTCCGGATGAGCCAATAGAGAGCGTCGACCTGATTCCATTGAGTGTAAAATCACTTCAGTATCTTCTATAGTAACGGAGATATGCGAGTTTGAAATTTTATATAATGCTATCTTAAAACGTGATTCCTTAGTTTGTATTACATTGTTTCAAAAATCAAAAGGGTTATTTCAAATCTCCACGACGACGACTACAATCACACACAAAAAATTGTTTACATGATTGTTATGAGAGTTTCCATGGTAACTAAGCATGAATATTACACATGGGTTCAATTTTTCCTGATGAGCCAATAGAGAGCGTCGACCTGATTCCATTGAGTGTAAAATCACCTCAGTATCTTCTATAGTAACGGATATATGCGAGTTTGAAATGTTATATAATGTTATCGTAAAGCGTGAGGCCTTAGTTTGTATTACATTGTTTGAACAGTCAAAATGGTTATTTCAAATCTCCACGACGACGACTACAATCACGCACAAATAGATTGTTTACATGATTGTTATGAGAGTTTCCATGGTAACTAAGCATGAATATTACACATGGATTCAATTTTTCCGGATGAGCCAATAGAGAGCGTCGACCTGATTCCATTGAGTGTAAAATCACTTCAGTATCTTCTATAGTAACGGAGATATGCAAGTTTGAAATTTTATATAATGTTATCTTAAAATGTGATTCCTTAGTTTGTATTACATTGTTTCAACAATCAAAATGGTTATTTCAAATCTCCACGACGACGACTACAATCACGCACAAATAGATTGTTTACAAGATTGTTATGAGAGTTTCCATGGTAACTAAGCATGAATATTCCACATGGATTCAATTTTCCGGATGAGCCAAAAGAGAGTTTCGTCCTGATTCCATTGAGTGTAAAATCACATCAGTATCTTCTATAGTAACGGATATATGCGAGTTTGAAATGTTATATAATTTTATCTTAAAACGTGATTCCTTAGTTTGTATTACATTATTTCAACAATGAAATTGGTTATTTCAAATCTCCACGACGACGACTACAATCACGCACAAATAGATTGTTTACTTTATTGTTATCAGAGTTTCCATGGTAACTAAGCATGAATATTACACATGGATTCAATTTTTCCGGATGAGCCAATAGAGAGTTTCGACCTGATTCCATTGAGTGTAAAATGACTTCAGTATCTTCTATAGTAACGGAGATATGCAAGTTTGAAATTTTATATAATGTTATCGTAAAACGTGATTACTTAGTTTGTATTACATTGTTTCAACAATCAAAATTGTTATTTCAAATCTCCACGACGACGACTACAATCATTCACAAATAGATTGTTTACATGATTGTAATGGGAGTTTCCATGGTAACTAAGCATGAATATTACACATGGATTCAATTTTCCGGATGAGCCAATAGAGAGCGTCGACCTGATTCCATTGAGTGTAAAATCACTTCAGTATCTTCTATAGTAACGGAGATATGCAAGTTTGAAATTTTACATAATGTTATCTTAAAACGTGATTCCTTAGTTTGTATTACATTGCTTCAACAATCAAAAGGGTTATTTCAAATCTCAAAGACGACGACTACAATCACACACAAATAGATTGTTTACATGATTGTTATGGGAGTTTCCATGGTAACTAAGCATGAATATTCCACATGGATTCAATTTTCCGGATGAGCCAATAGAGAGCGTCGACCTGATTCCATTGAGTATAAAATCACTTCAGAATCTTCTATAGTAATGGAGATATGCAAGTTTGAAATTTTATATAATGTTATCGTAAAACGTGATTCCTTAGTTTGTATTACATTGTTTCAACAATCAAAATTGTTATTTAAAATCTCCACGACGAAGACTACAATCACGCACAAATAGATTGTTTACATGATTGTTATGAGAATTTCCATGGTAACTAAGCATGAATATTCCACATGGATTCAATTTTCCGGATGAGCCAATAGAGTGTTTCGACCTGATTCCATTGAGGGTAAAATCACTTCAGTATCTTCTATAGTAACGGAGATATGCAAGTTTGAAATTTATTATAATGTTATCTTAAAACGTGATTCCTTAGTTTGTATTACATTGTTTCAACAATCAAAATGGTTATTTCAAATCTCCACGACGACAACTACAGTCACGCACAAATAGATTGTTTACATGATTGTTATGAGAGTTTCCATGGTAACTAAGCATGAATATTCCACATGGATTCAATTTTCCGGATGAGCCAATAGAGCGTTTCGTCCTGATTCCATTGAGTGTAAAATCACATCAGTATCTTCTATAGTAATGGAGATATGCAAGTTTGAAATTTTATATAATGTTATCGTAAAACGTGATTCTTTAGTTTGTATTACATTGTTTCAACAATGAAATTGGTTATTTCAAATCTCCACGACAACGACCATAATCACGCACAAATAGATTGTTTACAAGATTGTTATGAGAGTTTCCATGGTAACTAAGCATGAATATTACACATGGATTCAATTTTCCGGATGAGCCAATAGAGAGCGTCGACCTGATTCCATTGAGTGTAAAATCACTTCAGTATCTTCTATAGTAACGGAGATATGCAAGTTTGAAATTTTACATAATGTTATCTTAAAACGTGATTCCTTAGTTTGTATTACATTGTTTCAACAATGAAATTGGTTATTTCAAATCTCCACGACAACGACCATAATCACGCACAAATAGATTTTTTACATGATTGTTATGAGAGTTTTCATGGTAACTAAGCATGAATATTACACATGGATTCAATTTTTTCGGATGAGCCAATAGAGTGATTCGACCTGATTCCATTGAGTGTAAAATCATTTCAGTATCTTCTATAGTAAAGGAGATATGCAAGTTTGAAATTTTATATAATGTTATCTTAAAACGTGATTCCTTAGTTTGTATTACATTGTTTCAACAATCAAAATGGTTATTTCAAATCTCCACGACGACAACTACAATCACGCACAAATAGATTGTTTACATGATTGTTATGAGAGTTTCCATGGTAACTAAGCATGAATATTCCACATGGATTCAATTTTTCGGATGCGCCAATAGAGAGTTTCGTCCTGATTCCATTGAGTGTAAAATCACATCAGTATCTTCTATAGTAACGGATATATGCGTGTTTGAAATGTTATATAATTTTATCGTAAAGCGTGAGGCTTTAGTTTGTATTACATTGTTCAACAGTCAAAATGGTTATTTCAAATCTCCACGACGACGACTACAATCACGCACAATTAGATTGTTTACAGGATTGTTATCAGAGTTTCCATGGTAACTAAGCATGAATATTACACATGGATTCAATTTTTTCGGATGAGCGAATAGAGAGCGTCGACCTGATTCCATTGAGTGTAAAATCACTTCAGTATCTTCTATAGTAACGGAGATATGCGAGTTTGAAATTTTATATAATGCTATCTTAAAACGAGATTCCTTAGTTTGTATTACATTGTTTCAAAAATCAAAAGGGTTATTTCAAATCTCCACGACGACGACTACAATCACACACAAAAAATTGTTTACATGATTGTTATGAGAGTTTCCATGGTAACTAAGCATGAATATTACACATGGATTCAATTTTTCCTGATGAGCCAATAGAGAGCGTCGACCTGATTCCATTGAGTGTAAAATCACCTCAGTATCTTCTATAGTAACGGATATATGCGAGTTTGAAATGTTATATAATGTTATCGTAAAGCGTGAGGCCTTAGTTTGTATTACATTGTTTGAACAGTCAAAATGGTTATTTCAAATCTCCACGACGACGACTACAATCACGCACAAATAGATTGTTTACATGATTGTTATGAGAGTTTCCATGGTAACTAAGCATGAATATTACACATGGATTCAATTTTTTCGGATGAGCCAATAGAGAGCGTCGACCTGATTCCATTGAGTGTAAAATCACTTCAGTATCTTCTATAGTAACGGAGATATGCAAGTTTGAAATTTTATATAATGTTATCTTAAAATGTGATTCCTTAGTTTGTATTACATTGTTTCAACAATCAAAATGGTTATTTCAAATCTCCACGACGACGACTACAATCACGCACAAATAGATTGTTTACAAGATTGTTATGAGAGTTTCCATGGTAACTAAGCATGAATATTCCACATGGATTCAATTTTCCGGATGAGCCAAAAGAGAGTTTCGTCCTGATTCCATTGAGTGTAAAATCACATCAGTATCTTCTATAGTAACGGATATATGCGAGTTTGAAATGTTATATAATTTTATCGTAAAGCGTGAGGCTTTAGTTTGTATTACATTGTTCAACAGTCAAAATGGTTATTTCAAATCTCCACGACGACGACTACAATCACGCACAATTAGATTGTTTACAGGATTGTTATCAGAGTTTCCATGGTAACTAAGCATGAATATTACACATGGATTCAATTTTTTCGGATGAGCCAATAGAGAGCGTCGACCTGATTCCATTGAGTGTAAAATCACTTCAGTATCTTCTATAGTAACGGAGATATGCAAGTTTGAAATTTTACATAATGCTATCTTAAAACGTGATTCCTTAGTTTGTATTACATTGTTTCAAAAATCAAAAGGGTTATTTCAAATCTCCACGACGACGACTACAATCACACACAAAAAATTATTTACATGATTGTTATGAGAGTTTCCATGGTAACTAAGCATGAATATTACACATGGATTCAATTTTTCCTGATGAGCCAATAGAGAGCGTCGACCTGATTCCATTGAGTGTAAAATCACCTCAGTATCTTCTATAGTAACGGATATATGCGAGTTTGAAATGTTATATAATGTTATCGTAAAGCGTGAGGCCTTAGTTTGTATTACATTGTTTGAACAGTCAAAATGGTTATTTCAAATCTCCACGACGACGACTACAATCACGCACAAATAGATTGTTTACATGATTGTTATGAGAGTTTCCATGGTAACTAAGCATGAATATTACACATGGATTCAATTTTTCCGGATGAGCCAATAGAGAGCGTCGACCTGATTCCATTGAGTGTAAAATCACTTCAGTATCTTCTATAGTAACGGAGATATGCAAGTTTGAAATTTTACATAATGTTATCTTAAAACGTGATTCCTTAGTTTGTATTACATTATTTCAACAATGAAATTGGTTATTTCAAATCTCCACGACGACGACTACAATCACGCACAAATAGATTGTTTACTTTATTGTTATCAGAGTTTCCATGGTAACTAAGCATGAATATTACACATGGATTCAATTTTTCCGGATGAGCCAATAGAGAGTTTCGACCTGATTCCATTGAGTGTAAAATCACTTCAGTATCTTCTATAGTAACGGAGATATGCAAGTTTGAAATTTTATATAATGTTATCGTAAAACGTGATTACTTAGTTTGTATTACATTGTTTCAACAATCAAAATTGTTATTTCAAATCTCCACGACAACGACTACAATCATTCACAAATAGATTGTTTACATGATTGTTATGGGAGTTTCCATGGTAACTAAGCATGAATATTACACATGGATTCAATTTTCCGGATGAGCCAATAGAGAGCGTCGACCTGATTCCATTGAGTGTAAAATCACTTCAGTATCTTCTATAGTAACGGAGATATGCAAGTTTGAAATTTTACATAATGTTTTCTTAAAACGTGATTCCTTAGTTTGTATTACATTGCTTCAACAATCAAAAGGGTTATTTCAAATCTCCAAGACGACGACTACAATCACACACAAATAGATTGTTTACATGATTGTTATGGGAGTTTCCATGGTAACTAAGCATGAATATTCCACATGGATTCAATTTTCCGGATGAGCCAATAGAGAGCGTCGACCTGATTCCATTGAGTATAAAATCATTTCAGAATCTTCTATAGTAATGGAGATATGCAAGTTTGAAATTTTATATAATGTTATCGTAAAACGTGATTCCTTAGTTTGTATTACATTGTTTCAACAATCAAAATTGTTATTTAAAATCTCCACGACGAAGACTACAATCACGCACAAATAGATTGTTTACATGATTGTTATGAGAATTTCCATGGTAACTAAGCATGAATATTCCACATGGATTCAATTTTCCGGATGAGCCAATAAAGTGTTTCGACCTGATTCCATTGAGGGTAAAATCACTTCAGTATCTTCTATAGTAACGGAGATATGCAAGTTTGAAATTTATTATAATGTTATCTTAAAACGTGATTCCTTAGTTTGTATTACATTGTTTCAACAATCAAAATGGTTATTTCAAATCTCCACGACGACAACTACAGTCACGCACAAATAGATTGTTTACATGATTGTTATGAGAGTTTCCATGGTAACTAAGCATGAATATTCCACATGGATTCAATTTTCCGGATGAGCCAATAGAGAGTTTCGTCCTGATTCCATTGAGTGTAAAATCACATCAGTATCTTCTATAGTAATGGAGATATGCAAGTTTGAAATTTTATATAATGTTATCGTAAAACGTGATTCTTTAGTTTGTATTACATTGTTTCAACAATGAAATTGGTTATTTCAAATCTCCACGACAACGACCATAATCACGCACAAATAGATTGTTTACAAGATTGTTATGAGAGTTTCCATGGTAACTAAGCATGAATATTACACATGGATTCAATTTTCCGGATGAGCCAATAGAGAGCGTGGACCTGATTCCATTGAGTGTAAAATCACTTCAGTATCTTCTATAGTAACGGAGATATGCAAGTTTGAAATTTTACATAATGTTATCTTAAAACGTGATTCCTTAGTTTGTATAACATTGTTTCAACAATGAAATTGGTTATTTCAAATCTCCACGACAACGACCATAATCACGCACAAATAGATTTTTTACATGATTGTTATGAGAGTTTTCATGGTAACTAAGCATGAATATTACACATGGATTCAATTTAATCGGATGAGCGAATAGAGAGCGTCGACCTGATTCCATTGAGTGTAAAATCACTTCAGTATCTTCTATAGTAACGGAGATATGCAAGTTTGAAATTTTACATAATGCTATCTTAAAACGTGATTCCTTAGTTTGTATTACATTGTTTCAAAAATCAAAAGGGTTATTTCAAATCTCCACGACGACGACTACAATCACACACAAAAAATTGTTTACATGATTGTTATGAGAGTTTCCATGGTAACTAAGCATGAATATTACACATGGATTCAATTTTTCCTGATGAGCCAATAGAGAGCGTCGACCTGATTCCATTGAGTGTAAAATCACCTCAGTATCTTCTATAGTAACGGATATATGCGAGTTTGAAATGTTATATAATGTTATCGTAAAGCGTGAGGCCTTAGTTTGTATTACATTGTTTGAACAGTCAAAATGGTTATTTCAAATCTCCACGACGACGACTACAATCACGCACAAATAGATTGTTTACATGATTGTTATGAGAGTTTCCATGGTAACTAAGCATGAATATTACACATGGATTCAATTTTTTCGGATGAGCCAATAGAGAGCGTCGACCTGATTCCATTGAGTGTAAAATCACTTCAGTATCTTCTATAGTAACGGAGATATGCAAGTTTGAAATTTTACATAATGTTATCTTAAAACGTGATTCCTTAGTTTGTATTACATTGTTTCAAAAATCAAAAGGGTTATTTCAAATCTCCACGACGACGACTACAATCACGCACAAATAGATTGTTTACATGATTGTTATGAGAGTTTCCATGGTAACTAAGCATGAATATTACACATGGATTCAATTTTTCGGATGCGCCAATAGAGAGTTTCGTCCTGATTCCATTGAGTGTAAAATCACATCAGTATCTTCTATAGTAACGGATATATGCGTGTTTGAAATGTTATATAATTTTATCGTAAAGCGTGAGGCTTTAGTTTGTATTACATTGTTCAACAGTCAAAATGGTTATTTCAAATCTCCACGACGACGACTACAATCACGCACAATTAGATTGATTACAGGATTGTTATCAGAGTTTCCATGGTAACTAAGCATGAATATTACACATGGATTCAATTTTTTCGGATGAGCGAATAGAGAGCGTCGACCTGATTCCATTGAGTGTAAAATCACTTCAGTATCTTCTATAGTAACGGAGATATGCGAGTTTGAAATTTTATATAATGCTATCTTAAAACGTGATTCCTTAGTTTGTATTACATTGTTTCAAAAATCAAAAGGGTTATTTCAAATCTCCACGACGACGACTACAATCACACACAAAAAATTGTTTACATGATTGTTATGAGAGTTTCCATGGTAACTAAGCATGAATATTACACATGGATTCAATTTTTCCTGATGAGCCAATAGAGAGCGTCGACCTGATTCCATTGAGTGTAAAATCACCTCAGTATCTTCTATAGTAACGGATATATGCGAGTTTGAAATGTTATATAATGTTATCGTAAAGCGTGAGGCCTTAGTTTGTATTACATTGTTTGAACAGTCAAAATGGTTATTTCAAATCTCCACGACGACGACTACAATCACGCACAAATAGATTGTTTACATGATTGTTATGAGAGTTTCCATGGTAACTAAGCATGAATATTACACATGGATTCAATTTTTTCGGATGAGCCAATAGAGAGCGTCGACCTGATTCCATTGAGTGTAAAATCACTTCAGTATCTTCTATAGTAACGGAGATATGCAAGTTTGAAATTTTATATAATGTTATCTTAAAATGTGATTCCTTAGTTTGTATTACATTGTTTCAACAATCAAAATGGTTATTTCAAATCTCCACGACGACGACTACAATCACGCACAAATAGATTGTTTACAAGATTGTTATGAGAGTTTCCATGGTAACTAAGCATGAATATTCCACATGGATTCAATTTTCCGGATGAGCCAAAAGAGAGTTTCGTCCTGATTCCATTGAGTGTAAAATCACATCAGTATCTTCTATAGTAACGGATATATGCGAGTTTGAAATGTTATCTAATTTTATCGTAAAGCGTGAGGCTTTAGTTTGTATTACATTGTTCAACAGTCAAAATGGTTATTTCAAATCTCCACGACGACGACTACAATCACGCACAATTAGATTGTTTACAGGATTGTTATCAGAGTTTCCATGGTAACTAAGCATGAATATTACACATGGATTCAATTTTTTCGGATGAGCCAATAGAGAGCGTCGACCTGATTCCATTGAGTGTAAAATCACTTCAGTATCTTCTATAGTAACGGAGATATGCAAGTTTGAAATTTTACATAATGCTATCTTAAAACGTGATTCCTTAGTTTGTATTACATTGTTTCAAAAATCAAAAGGGTTATTTCAAATCTCCACGACGACGACTACAATCACACACAAAAAATTATTTACATGATTGTTATGAGAGTTTCCATGGTAACTAAGCATGAATATTACACATGGATTCAATTTTTCCTGATGAGCCAATAGAGAGCGTCGACCTGATTCCATTGAGTGTAAAATCACCTCAGTATCTTCTATAGTAACGGATATATGCGAGTTTGAAATGTTATATAATGTTATCGTAAAGCGTGAGGCCTTAGTTTGTATTACATTGTTTGAACAGTCAAAATGGTTATTTCAAATCTCCAGGACGACGACTACAATCACGCACAAATAGATTGTTTACATGATTGTTATGAGAGTTTCCATGGTAACTAAGCATGAATATTACACATGGATTCAATTTTTCCGGATGAGCCAATAGAGAGCGTCGACCTGATTCCATTGAGTGTAAAATCACTTCAGTATCTTCTATAGTAACGGAGATATGCAAGTTTGAAATTTTACATAATGTTATCTTAAAACGTGATTCCTTAGTTTGTATTACATTATTTCAACAATGAAATTGGTTATTTCAAATCTCCACGACGACGACTACAATCACGCACAAATAGATTGTTTACTTTATTGTTATCAGAGTTTCCATGGTAACTAAGCATGAATATTACACATGGATTCAATTTTTCCGGATGAGCCAATAGAGAGTTTCGACCTGATTCCATTGAGTGTAAAATCACTTCAGTATCTTCTATAGTAACGGAGATATGCAAGTTTGAAATTTTATATAATGTTATCGTAAAACGTGATTACTTAGTTTGTATTACATTGTTTCAACAATCAAAATTGTTATTTCAAATCTCCACGACGACGACTACAATCATTCACAAATAGATTGTTTACATGATTGTTATGGGAGTTTCCATGGTAACTAAGCATGAATATTCCACATGGATTCAATTTTCCGGATAAGCCAATAGAGAGCGTCGACCTGATTCCATTGAGTATAAAATCATTTCAGAATCTTCTATAGTAATGGAGATATGCAAGTTTGAAATTTTATATAATGTTATCGTAAAACGTGATTCCTTAGTTTGTATTACATTGTTTCAACAATCAAAATTGTTATTTAAAATCTCCACGACGAAGACTACAATCACGCACAAATAGATTGTTTACATGATTGTTATGAGAATTTCCATGGTAACTAAGCATGAATATTCCACATGGATTCAATTTTCCGGATGAGCCAATAGAGTGTTTCGACCTGATTCCATTGAGGGTAAAATCACTTCAGTATCTTCTATAGTAACGGAGATATGCAAGTTTGAAATTTATTATAATGTTATCTTAAAACGTGATTCCTTAGTTTGTATTACATTGTTTCAACAATCAAAATGGTTATTTCAAATCTCCACGACGACAACTACAGTCACGCACAAATAGATTGTTTACATGATTGTTATGAGAGTTTCCATGGTAACTAAGCATGAATATTCCACATGGATTCAATTTTCCGGATGAGCCAATAGAGAGTTTCGTCCTGATTCCATTGAGTGTAAAATCACATCAGTATCTTCTATAGTAATGGAGATATGCAAGTTTGAAATTTTATATAATGTTATCGTAAAACGTGATTCTTTAGTTTGTATTACATTGTTTCAACAATGAAATTGGTTATTTCAAATCTCCACGACAACGACCATAATCACGCACAAATAGATTGTTTACAAGATTGTTATGAGAGTTTCCATGGTAACTAAGCATGAATATTACACATGGATTCAATTTTCCGGATGAGCCAATAGAGAGCGTCGACCTGATTCCATTGAGTGTAAAATCACTTCAGTATCTTCTATAGTAACGGAGATATGCAAGTTTGAAATTTTACATAATGTTATCTTAAAACGTGATTCCTTAGTTTGTATAACATTGTTTCAACAATGAAATTGGTTATTTCAAATCTCCACGACAACGACCATAATCACGCACAAATAGATTTTTTACA
This sequence comes from Lepisma saccharinum, assembly GCF_977018435.1. Taxonomy (NCBI): domain Eukaryota; kingdom Metazoa; phylum Arthropoda; class Insecta; order Zygentoma; family Lepismatidae; genus Lepisma; species Lepisma saccharinum. The sequence goes on from NW_028143538.1 coordinate 14,211, forward strand.
TGATTGTTATGAGAGTTTTCATGGTAACTAAGCATGAATATTACACATGGATTCAATTTAATCGGATGAGCGAATAGAGAGCGTCGACCTGATTCCATTGAGTGTAAAATCACTTCAGTATCTTCTATAGTAACGGAGATATGCGAGTTTGAAATTTTACATAATGCTATCTTAAAACGTGATTCCTTAGTTTGTATTACATTGTTTCAAAAATCAAAAGGGTTATTTCAAATCTCCACGACGACGACTACAATCACACACAAAAAATTGTTTACATGATTGTTATGAGAGTTTCCATGGTAACTAAGCATGAATATTACACATGGATTCAATTTTTCCTGATGAGCCAATAGAGAGCGTCGACCTGATTCCATTGAGTGTAAAATCACCTCAGTATCTTCTATAGTAACGGATATATGCGAGTTTGAAATGTTATATAATGTTATCGTAAAGCGTGAGGCCTTAGTTTGTATTACATTGTTTGAACAGTCAAAACGGTTATTTCAAATCTCCACGACGACGACTACAATCACGCACAAATAGATTGTTTACATGATTGTTATGAGAGTTTCCATGGTAACTAAGCATGAATATTACACATGGATTCATTTTTTTCGGATGAGCCAATAGAGAGCGTCGACCTGATTCCATTGAGTGTAAAATCACTTCAGTATCTTCTATAGTAACGGAGATATGCAAGTTTGAAATTTTACATAATGTTATCTTAAAACGTGATTCCTTAGTTTGTATTACATTGTTTCAAAAATCAAAAGGGTTATTTCAAATCTCCACGACGACGACTACAATCACGCACAAATAGATTGTTTACATGATTGTTATGAGAGTTTCCATGGTAACTAAGCATGAATATTACACATGGATTCAATTTTTTCGGATGAGCCAATAGAGAGCGTCGACCTGATTCCATTGAGTGTAAAATCACTTCAGAATCTTCTATAGTAACGGAGATATGCAAGTTTGAAATTTTACATAATGTTATCTTAAAACGTGATTCCTTAGTTTGTATTACATTATTTCAACAATGAAATTGGTTATTTCAAATCTCCACGACGACGACTACAATCACGCACAAATAGATTGTTTACTTTATTGTTATCAGAGTTTCCATGGTAACTAAGCATGAATATTACACATGGATTCAATTTTTCGGGATGAGCCAATAGAGAGCGTCGACCTGATTCCATTGAGTGTAAAATCACTTCAGTATCTTCTATAGTAACGGAGATATGCAAGTTTGAAATTTTATATAATGTTATCTTAAAATGTGATTCCTTAGTTTGTATTACATTGTTTCAACAATCAAAATGGTTATTTCAAATCTCCACGACGACGACTACAATCACGCACAAATAGATTGTTTACAAGATTGTTATGAGAGTTTCCATGGTAACTAAGCATGAATATTCCACATGGATTCAATTTTCCGGATGAGCCAATAGAGAGTTTCGTCCTGATTCCATTGAGTGTAAAATCACATCAGTATCTTCTATAGTAACGGATATATGCGAGTTTGAAATGTTATATAATTTTATCGTAAAGCGTGAGGCTTTAGTTTGTATTACATTGTTCAACAGTCAAAATGGTTATTTCAAATCTCCACGACGACGACTACAATCACGCACAATTAGATTGTTTACAGGATTGTTATCAGAGTTTCCATGGTAACTAAGCATGAATATTACACATGGATTCAATTTTTTCGGATGAGCCAATAGAGAGCGTCGACCTGATTCCATTGAGTGTAAAATCACTTCAGTATCTTCTATAGTAACGGAGATATGCGAGTTTGAAATTTTACATAATGCTATCTTAAAACGTGATTCCTTAGTTTGTATTACATTGTTTCAAAAATCAAAAGGGTTATTTCAAATCTCCACGACGACGACTACAATCACACACAAAAAATTGTTTACATGATTGTTATGAGAGTTTCCATGGTAACTAAGCATGAATATTACACATGGATTCAATTTTTTTCGGATGAGCCAATAGAGAGCGTCGACCTGATTCCATTGAGTGTAAAATCACATCAGTATCTTCTATAGTAATGGAGATATGCAAGTTTGAAATTTTATATAATGTTATCGTAAAACGTGATTCTTTAGTTTGTATTACATTGTTTCAACAATGAAATTGGTTATTTCAAATCTCCACGACAACGACCATAATCACGCACAAATAGATTGTTTACAAGATTGTTATGAGAGTTTCCATGGTAACTAAGCATGAATATTACACATGGATTCAATTTTCCGGATGAGCCAATAGAGAGCGTCGACCTGATTCCATTGAGTGTAAAATCACTTCAGTATCTTCTATAGTAACGGAGATATGCAAGTTTGAAATTTTACATAATGTTATCTTAAAACGTGATTCCTTAGTTTGTATAACATTGTTTCAACAATGAAATTGGTTATTTCAAATCTCCACGACAACGACCATAATCACGCACAAATAGATTTTTTACATGATTGTTATGAGAGTTTTCATGGTAACTAAGCATGAATATTACACATGGATTCAATTTAATCGGATGAGCGAATAGAGAGCGTCGACCTGATTCCATTGAGTGTAAAATCACTTCAGTATCTTCTATAGTAACGGAGATATGCGAGTTTGAAATTTTACATAATGCTATCTTAAAACGTGATTCCTTAGTTTGTATTACATTGTTTCAAAAATCAAAAGGGTTATTTCAAATCTCCACGACGACGACTACAATCACACACAAAAAATTGTTTACATGATTGTTATGAGAGTTTCCATGGTAACTAAGCATGAATATTACACATGGATTCAATTTTTCCTGATGAGCCAATAGAGAGCGTCGACCTGATTCCATTGAGTGTAAAATCACCTCAGTATCTTCTATAGTAACGGATATATGCGAGTTTGAAATGTTATATAATGTTATCGTAAAGCGTGAGGCCTTAGTTTGTATTACATTGTTTGAACAGTCAAAACGGTTATTTCAAATCTCCACGACGACGACTACAATCACGCACAAATAGATTGTTTACATGATTGTTATGAGAGTTTCCATGGTAACTAAGCATGAATATTACACATGGATTCATTTTTTTCGGATGAGCCAATAGAGAGCGTCGACCTGATTCCATTGAGTGTAAAATCACTTCAGTATCTTCTATAGTAACGGAGATATGCAAGTTTGAAATTTTACATAATGTTATCTTAAAACGTGATTCCTTAGTTTGTATTACATTGTTTCAAAAATCAAAAGGGTTATTTCAAATCTCCACGACGACGACTACAATCACGCACAAATAGATTGTTTACATGATTGTTATGAGAGTTTCCATGGTAACTAAGCATGAATATTACACATGGATTCAATTTTTTCGGATGAGCCAATAGAGAGCGTCGACCTGATTCCATTGAGTGTAAAATCACTTCAGAATCTTCTATAGTAACGGAGATATGCAAGTTTGAAATTTTACATAATGTTATCTTAAAACGTGATTCCTTAGTTTGTATTACATTATTTCAACAATGAAATTGGTTATTTCAAATCTCCACGACGACGACTACAATCACGCACAAATAGATTGTTTACTTTATTGTTATCAGAGTTTCCATGGTAACTAAGCATGAATATTACACATGGATTCAATTTTTCGGGATGAGCCAATAGAGAGCGTCGACCTGATTCCATTGAGTGTAAAATCACTTCAGTATCTTCTATAGTAACGGAGATATGCAAGTTTGAAATTTTATATAATGTTATCTTAAAATGTGATTCCTTAGTTTGTATTACATTGTTTCAACAATCAAAATGGTTATTTCAAATCTCCACGACGACGACTACAATCACGCACAAATAGATTGTTTACAAGATTGTTATGAGAGTTTCCATGGTAACTAAGCATGAATATTCCACATGGATTCAATTTTCCGGATGAGCCAATAAAGAGTTTCGTCCTGATTCCATTGAGTGTAAAATCACATCAGTATCTTCTATAGTAACGGATATATGCGAGTTTGAAATGTTATATAATTTTATCGTAAAGCGTGAGGCTTTAGTTTGTATTACATTGTTCAACAGTCAAAATGGTTATTTCAAATCTCCACGACGACGACTACAATCACGCACAATTAGATTGTTTACAGGATTGTTATCAGAGTTTCCATGGTAACTAAGCATGAATATTACACATGGATTCAATTTTTTCGGATGAGCCAATAGAGAGCGTCGACCTGATTCCATTGAGTGTAAAATCACTTCAGTATCTTCTATAGTAACGGAGATATGCGAGTTTGAAATTTTACATAATGCTATCTTAAAACGTGATTCCTTAGTTTGTATTACATTGTTTCAAAAATCAAAAGGGTTATTTCAAATCTCCACGACGACGACTACAATCACACACAAAAAATTGTTTACATGATTGTTATGAGAGTTTCCATGGTAACTAAGCATGAATATTACACATGGATTCAATTTTTCCTGATGAGCCAATAGAGAGCGTCGACCTGATTCCATTGAGTGTAAAATCACCTCAGTATCTTCTATAGTAACGGATATATGCGAGTTTGAAATGTTATATAATGTTATCGTAAAGCGTGAGGCCTTAGTTTGTATTACATTGTTTGAACAGTCAAAATGGTTATTTCAAATCTCCACGACGACGACTACAATCACGCACAAATAGATTGTTTACATGATTGTTATGAGAGTTTCCATGGTAACTAAGCATGAATATTACACATGGATTCAATTTTTTCGGATGAGCCAATAGAGAGCGTCGACCTGATTCCATTGAGTGTAAAATCACTTCAGTATCTTCTATAGTAACGGAGATATGCAAGTTTGAAATTTTACATAATGTTATCTTAAAACGTGATTCCTTAGTTTGTATTACATTGTTTCAAAAATCAAAAGGGTTATTTCAAATCTCCACGACGACGACTACAATCACGCACAAATAGATTGTTTACATGATTGTTATGAGAGTTTCCATGGTAACTAAGCATGAATATTACACATGGATTCAATTTTTTCGGATGAGCCAATAGAGAGCGTCGACCTGATTCCATTGAGTGTAAAATCACTTCAGAATCTTCTATAGTAACGGAGATATGCAAGTTTGAAATTTTACATAATGTTATCTTAAAACGTGATTCCTTAGTTTGTATTACATTATTTCAACAATGAAATTGGTTATTTCAAATCTCCACGACGACGACTACAATCACGCACAAATAGATTGTTTACTTTATTGTTATCAGAGTTTCCATGGTAACTAAGCATGAATATTACACATGGATTCAATTTTTCGGGATGAGCCAATAGAGAGCGTCGACCTGATTCCATTGAGTGTAAAATCACTTCAGTATCTTCTATAGTAACGGAGATATGCAAGTTTGAAATTTTATATAATGTTATCTTAAAATGTGATTCCTTAGTTTGTATTACATTGTTTCAACAATCAAAATGGTTATTTCAAATCTCCACGACGACGACTACAATCACGCACAAATAGATTGTTTACAAGATTGTTATGAGAGTTTCCATGGTAACTAAGCATGAATATTCCACATGGATTCAATTTTCCGGATGAGCCAATAGAGAGTTTCGTCCTGATTCCATTGAGTGTAAAATCACATCAGTATCTTCTATAGTAACGGATATATGCGAGTTTGAAATGTTATATAATTTTATCGTAAAGCGTGAGGCTTTAGTTTGTATTACATTGTTCAACAGTCAAAATGGTTATTTCAAATCTCCACGACGACGACTACAATCACGCACAATTAGATTGTTTACAGGATTGTTATCAGAGTTTCCATGGTAACTAAGCATGAATATTACACATGGATTCAATTTTTTCGGATGAGCCAATAGAGAGCGTCGACCTGATTCCATTGAGTGTAAAATCACTTCAGTATCTTCTATAGTAACGGAGATATGCGAGTTTGAAATTTTACATAATGCTATCTTAAAACGTGATTCCTTAGTTTGTATTACATTGTTTCAAAAATCAAAAGGGTTATTTCAAATCTCCACGACGACGACTACAATCACACACAAAAAATTGTTTACATGATTGTTATGAGAGTTTCCATGGTAACTAAGCATGAATATTACACATGGATTCAATTTTTCCTGATGAGCCAATAGAGAGCGTCGACCTGATTCCATTGAGTGTAAAATCACCTCAGTATCTTCTATAGTAACGGATATATGCGAGTTTGAAATGTTATATAATGTTATCGTAAAGCGTGAGGCCTTAGTTTGTATTACATTGTTTGAACAGTCAAAACGGTTATTTCAAATCTCCACGACGACGACTACAATCACGCACAAATAGATTGTTTACATGATTGTTATGAGAGTTTCCATGGTAACTAAGCATGAATATTACACATGGATTCAATTTTTTCGGATGAGCCAATAGAAAGCGTCGACCTGATTCCATTGAGTGTAAAATCACTTCAGTATCTTCTATAGTAACGGAGATATGCAAGTTTGAAATTTTACATAATGTTATCTTAAAACGTGATTCCTTAGTTTGTATTACATTGTTTCAAAAATCAAAAGGGTTATTTCAAATCTCCACGACGACGACTACAATCACGCACAAATAGATTGTTTACATGATTGTTATGAGAGTTTCCATGGTAACTAAGCATGAATATTACACATGGATTCAATTTTTTCGGATGAGCCAATAGAGTGCGTCGACCTGATTCCATTGAGTGTAAAATCACTTCAGAATCTTCTATAGTAACGGAGATATGCAAGTTTGAAATTTTACATAATGTTATCTTAAAACGTGATTCCTTAGTTTGTATTACATTATTTCAACAATGAAATTGGTTATTTCAAATCTCCACGACGACGACTACAATCACGCACAAATAGATTGTTTACTTTATTGTTATCAGAGTTTCCATGGTAACTAAGCATGAATATTACACATGGATTCAATTTTTCGGGATGAGCCAATAGAGAGCGTCGACCTGATTCCATTGAGTGTAAAATCACTTCAGTATCTTCTATAGTAAAGGAGATATGCAAGTTTGAAATTTTATATAATGTTATCTTAAAATGTGATTCCTTAGTTTGTATTACATTGTTTCAACAATCAAAATGTTTATTTCAAATCTCCACGACGACGACTACAATCACGCACAAATAGATTGTTTACAAGATTGTTATGAGAGTTTCCATGGTAACTAAGCATGAATATTCCACATGGATTCAATTTTCCGGATGAGCCAATAGAGAGTTTCGTCCTGATTCCATTGAGTGTAAAATCACATCAATATCTTCTATAGTAACGGATATATGCGAGTTTGAAATGTTATATAATTTTATCGTAAAGCGTGAGGCTTTAGTTTGTATTACATTGTTCAACAGTCAAAATGGTTATTTCAAATCTCCACGACGACGACTACAATCACGCACAACTAGATTGTTTACAGGATTGTTATCAGAGTTTCCATGGTAACTAAGCATGAATATTACACATGGATTCAATTTTTCGGGATGAGCCAATAGAGAGCGTCGACCTGATTCCATTGAGTGTAAAATCACTTCAGTATCTTCTATAGTAACGGAGATATGCAAGTTTGAAATTTTACATAATGCTATCTTAAAACGTGATTCCTTAGTTTGTATTACATTGTTTCAAAAATCAAAAGGGTTATTTCAAATCTCCACGACGACGACTACAATCACACACAAAAAATTATTTACATGATTGTTATGAGAGTTTCCATGGTAACTAAGCATGAATATTACACATGGATTCAATTTTTCCTGATGAGCCAATAGAGAGCGTCGACCTGATTCCATTGAGTGTAAAATCACCTCAGTATCTTCTATAGTAACGGATATATGCGAGTTTGAAATGTTATATAATGTTATCGTAAAGCGTGAGGCCTTAGTTTGTATTACATTGTTTGAACAGTCAAAATGGTTATTTCAAATCTCCACGACGACGACTACAATCACGCACAAATAGATTGTTTACATGATTGTTATGAGAGTTTCCATGGTAACTAAGCATGAATATTACACATGGATTCAATTTTTCCGGATGAGCCAATAGAGAGCGTCGACCTGATTCCATTGAGTGTAAAATCACTTCAGAATCTTCTATAGTAATGGAGATATGCAAGTTTGAAATTTTATATAATGTTATCGTAAAACGTGATTCCTTAGTTTGTATTACATTGTTTCAACAATCAAAATTGTTATTTAAAATCTTCACGACGAAGACTACAATCACGCACAAATAGATTGTTTACATGATTGTTATGAGAATTTCCATGGTAACTAAGCATGAATATTCCACATGGATTCAATTTTCCGGATGAGCCAATAGAGTGTTTCGACCTGATTCCATTGAGGGTAAAATCACTTCAGTATCTTCTATAGTAACGGAGATATGCAAGTTTGAAATTTATTATAATGTTATCTTAAAACGTGATTCCATAGTTTGTACTACATTGTTTCAACAATCAAAATGGTTATTTCAAATCTCCACGACGACAACTACAGTCACGCACAAATAGATTGTTTACATGATTGTTATGAGAGTTTCCATGGTAACTAAGCATGAATATTCCACATGGATTCAATTTTCCGGATGAGCCAATAGAAAGTTTCGTCCTGATTCCATTGAGTGTAAAATCACATCAGTATCTTCTATAGTAATGGAGATATGCAAGTTTGAAATTTTATATAATGTTATCGTAAAACGTGAATCTTTAGTTTGTATTACATTGTTTCAACAATGAAATTGGTTATTTCAAATCTCCACGACAACGACCATAATCACGCACAAATAGATTGTTTACAAGATTGTTATGAGAGTTTCCATGGTAACTAAGCATGAATATTACACATGGATTCAATTTTCCGGATGAGCCAATAGAGAGCGTCGACCTGATTCCATTGAGTGTAAAATCACTTCAGTATCTTCTATAGTAACGGAGATATGCAAGTTTGAAATTTTACATAATGTTATCTTAAAACGTGATTCCTTAGTTTGTATTACATTGTTTCAACAATGAAATTGGTTATTTCAAATCTCCACGACAACGACCATAATCACGCACAAATAGATTTTTTACATGATTGTTATGAGAGTTTTCATGGTAACTAAGCATGAATATTACACATGGATTCAATTTTCCGGATGAGCCAATAGAAAGTTTCGTCCTGATTCCATTGAGTGTAAAATCACTTCAGTATCTTCTATAGTAACGGAGATATGCAAGTTTGAAATTTTACATAATGTTATCTTAAAACGTGATTCCTTAGTTTGTATTACATTGGTTCAACAATCAAAAGGGTTATTTCAAATCTCCAAGACGACGACTACAATCACACACAAATAGATTGTTTACATGATTGTTATGGGAGTTTCCATGGTAACTAAGCATGAATATTCCACATGGATTCAATTTTCCGGATGAGCCAATAGAGAGCGTCGACCTGATTCCATTGAGTGTAAAATCACTTCAGAATCTTCTATAGTAATGGAGATATGCAAGTTTGAAATTTTATATAATGTTATCGTAAAACGTGATTCCTTAGTTTGTATTACATTGTTTCAACAATCAAAATTGTTATTTAAAATCTCCACGACGAAGACTACAATCACGCACAAATAGATTGTTTACATGATTGTTATGAGAATTTCCATGGTAACTAAGCATGAATATTCCACATGGATTCAATTTTCCGGATGAGCCAATAGAGTGTTTCGACCTGATTCCATTGAGGGTAAAATCACTTCAGTATCTTCTATAGTAACGGAGATATGCAAGTTTGAAATTTATTATAATGTTATCTTAAAACGTGATTCCTTAGTTTGTACTACAATGTTTCAACAATCAAAATGGTTATTTCAAATCTCCACGACGACAACTACAGTCACGCACAAATAGATTGTTTACATGATTGTTATGAGAGTTTCCATGGTAACTAAGCATGAATATTCCACATGGATTCAATTTTCCGGATGAGCCAATAGAAAGTTTCGTCCTGATTCCATTGAGTGTAAAATCACATCAGTATCTTCTATAGTAATGGAGATATGCAAGTTTGAAATTTTATATAATGTTATCGTAAAACGTGATTCTTTAGTTTGTATTACATTGTTTCAACAATGAAATTGGTTATTTCAAATCTCCACGACAACGACCATAATCACGCACAAATAGATTGTTTACAAGATTGTTATGAGAGTTTCCATGGTAACTAAGCATGAATATTACACATGGATTCAATTTTCCGGATGAGCCAATAGAGAGCGTCGACCTGATTCCATTGAGTGTAAAATCACTTCAGTATCTTCTATAGTAACGGAGATATGCAAGTTTGAAATTTTACATAATGTTATCTTAAAACGTGATTCCTTAGTTTGTATTACATTGTTTCAACAATGAAATTGGTTATTTCAAATCTCCACGACAACGACCATAATCACGCACAAATAGATTTTTTACATGATTGTTATGAGAGTTTTCATGGTAACTAAGCATGAATATTGCACATGGATTCAATTTTTTCGGATGAGCCAATAGAGTGATTCGACCTGATTCCATTGAGTGTAAAATCATTTCAGTATCTTCTATAGTAAAGAAGATATGCAAGTTTGAAATTTTATATAATGTTATCTTAAAACGTGATTCCTTAGTTTGTATTACATTGTTTCAACAATCAAAATGGTTATTTCAAATCTCCACGACGACAACTACAATCACGCACAAATAGATTGTTTACATGATTGTTATGAGAGTTTCCATGGTAACTAAGCATGAATATTCCACATGGATTCAATTTTCCGGATGAGCCAATAGAGAGTTTCGTCCTGATTCCATTGAGTGTAAAATCACATCAGTATCTTCTATAGTAACGGATATATGCGTGTTTGAAATGTTATATAATTTTATCGTAAAGCGTGAGGCTTTAGTTTGTATTACATTGTTCAACAGTCAAAATGGTTATTTCAAATCTCCACGACGACGACTACAATCACGCACAATTAGATTGTTTACAGGATTGTTATCAGAGTTTCCATGGTAACTAAGCATGAATATTACACATGGATTCAATTTTTTCGGATGAGCGAATAGAGAGCGTCGACCTGATTCCATTGAGTGTAAAATCACTTCAGTATCTTCTATAGTAACGGAGATATGCGAGTTTGAAATTTTACATAATGCTATCTTAAAACGTGATTCCTTAGTTTGTATTACATTGTTTCAAAAATCAAAAGGGTTATTTCAAATCTCCACGACGACGACTACAATCACACACAAAAAATTGTTTACATGATTGTTATGAGAGTTTCCATGGTAACTAAGCATGAATATTACACATGGATTCAATTTTTCCTGATGAGCCAATAGAGAGCGTCGACCTGATTCCATTGAGTGTAAAATCACCTCAGTATCTTCTATAGTAACGGATATATGCGAGTTTGAAATGTTATATAATGTTATCGTAAAGCGTGAGGTCTTAGTTTGTATTACATTGTTTGAACAGTCAAAATGGTTATTTCAAATCTCCACGACGACGACTACAATCACGCACAAATAGATTGTTTACATGATTGTTATGAGAGTTTCCATGGTAACTAAGCATGAATATTACACATGGATTCAATTTTTCGGGATGAGCCAATAGAGAGCGTCGACCTGATTGCATTGAGTGTAAAATCACTTCAGTATCTTCTATAGTAACGGAGATATGCAAGTTTGAAATTTTATATAATGTTATCTTAAAATGTGATTCCTTAGTTTGTATTACATTGTTTCAACAATCAAAATGGTTATTTCAAATCTCCACGACGACGACTACAATCACGCACAAATAGATTGTTTACAAGATTGTTATGAGAGTTTCCATGGTAACTAAGCATGAATATTCCACATGGATTCAATTTTCCGGATGAGCCAATAGAGAGTTTCGTCCTGATTCCATTGAGTGTAAAATCACATCAGAATCTTCTATAGTAACGGAGATATGCAAGTTTGAAATTTTACATAATGTTATCTTAAAACGTGATTCCTTAGTTTGTATTACATTATTTCAACAATGAAATTGGTTATTTCAAATCTCCACGACGACGACTACAATCACGCACAAATAGATTGTTTACTTTATTGTTATCAGAGTTTCCATGGTAACTAAGCATGAATATTACACATGGATTCAATTTTTCGGGATGAGCCAATAGAGAGCGTCGACCTGATTCCATTGAGTGTAAAATCACTTCAGTATCTTCTATAGTAACGGAGATATGCAAGTTTGAAATTTTATATAATGTTATCTTAAAATGTCATTCCTTAGTTTGTATTACATTGTTTCAACAATCAAAATGGTTATTTCAAATCTCCACGACGACGACTACAATCACGCACAAATAGATTGTTTACAAGATTGTTATGAGAGTTTCCATGGTAACTAAGCATGAATATTCCACATGTATTCAATTTTCCGGATGAGCCAATAGAGAGTTTCGTCCTGATTCCATTGAGTGTAAAATCACATCAGTATCTTCTATAGTAACGGATATATGCGAGTTTGAAATGTTATATAATTTTATCGTAAAGCGTGAGGCTTTAGTTTGTATTACATTGTTCAACAGTCAAAATGGTTATTTCAAATCTCCACGACGACGACTACAATCACGCACAATTAGATTGTTTACAGGATTGTTATCAGAGTTTCCATGGTAACTAAGCATGAATATTACACATGGATTCAATTTTTTCGGATGAGCCAATAGAGAGCGTCGACCTGATTCCATTGAGTGTAAAATCACTTCAGTATCTTCTATAGTAACGGAGATATGCAAGTTTGAAATTTTACATAATGCTATCTTAAAACGTGATTCCTTAGTTTGTATTACATTGTTTCAAAAATCAAAAGGGTTATTTCAAATCTCCACGACGACGACTACAATCACACACAAAAAATTATTTACATGATTGTTATGAGAGTTTCCATTGTAACTAAGCATGAATATTACACATGGATTCTATTTTTCCTGATGAGCCAATAGAGAGCGTCGACCTGATTCCATTGAGTGTAAAATCACCTCAGTATCTTCTATAGTAACGGATATATGCAAGTTTGAAATGTTATATAATGTTATCGTAAAGCGTGAGGCCTTAGTTTGTATTACATTGTTTGAACAGTCAAAATGGTTATTTCAAATCTCCACGACGACGACTACAATCACGCACAAATAGATTGTTTACATGATTGTTATGAGAGTTTCCATGGTAACTAAGCATGAATATTACACATGGATTCAATTTTTCCGGATGAGCCAATAGAGAGCGTCGACCTGATTCCATTGAGTGTAAAATCACATCAGTATCTTCTATAGTAACGGAGATATGCAAGTTTGAAATTTTACATAATGTTATCTTAAAACGTGATTCCTTAGTTTGTATTACATTATTTCAACAATTAAATTGGTTATTTCAAATCTCCACGACGACGACTACAATCACGCACAAATAGATTGTTTACTTTATTGTTATCAGAGTTTCCATGGTAACTAAGCATGAATATTACACATGGATTCAATTTTTCCGGATGAGCCAATAGAGAGTTTCGACCTGATTCCATTGAGTGTAAAATCACTTCAGTATCTTCTATAGTAACGGAGATATGCAAGTTTGAAATTTTATATAATGTTATCGTAAAACGTGATTCCTTAGTTTGTATTACATTGTTTCAAAAATCAAAAGGGTTATTTCAAATCTCCACGACGACGACTACAATCACACACAAAAAATTGTTTACATGATTGTTATGAGAGTTTCCATGGTAACTAAGCATGAATATTACACATGGATTCAATTTTTCCTGATGAGCCAATAGAGAGCGTCGACCTGATTCCATTGAGTGTAAAATCACCTCAGTATCTTCTATAGTAACGGATATATGCGATTTTGAAATGTTATATAATGTTATCGTAAAGCGTGAGGTCTTAGTTTGTATTACATTGTTTGAACAGTCAAAATGGTTATTTCAAATCTCCACGACGACGACTACAATCACGCACAAATAGATTGTTTACATGATTGTTATGAGAGTTTCCATGGTAACTAAGCATGAATATTACACATGGATTCAATTTTTCCGGATGAGCCAATAGAGAGCGTCGACCTGATTCCATTGAGTGTAAAATCACTTCAGAATCTTCTATAGTAACGGAGATATGCAAGTTTGAAATTTTACATAATGTTATCTTAAAACGTGATTCCTTAGTTTGTATTACATTATTTCAACAATGAAATTGGTTATTTCAAATCTCCACGACGACGACTACAATCACGCACAAATAGATTGTTTACTTTATTGTTATCAGAGTTTCCATGGTAACTAAGCATGAATATTACACATGGATTCAATTTTTCCGGATGAGCCAATAGAGAGTTTCGACCTGATTCCATTGAGTGTAAAATCACTTCAGTATCTTCTATAGTAACGGAGATATGCAAGTTTGAAATTTTATATAATGTTATCGTAAAACGTGATTACTTAGTTTGTATTACATTGTTTCAACAATCAAAATTGTTATTTCAAATCTCCACGACGACGACTACAATCATTCACAAATAGATTGTTTACATGATTGTTATGGGAGTTTCCATGGTAACTAAGCATGAATATTACACATGGATTCAATTTTCCGGATGAGCCAATAGAGAGCGTCGACCTGATTCCATTGAGTGTAAAATCACTTCAGTATCTTCTATAGTAACGGAGATATGCAAGTTTGAAATTTTACATAATGTTATCTTAAAACGTGATTCCTTAGTTTGTATTACATTGCTTCAACAATCAAAAGGGTTATTTCAAATCTCCAAGACGACGACTACAATCACACACAAATAGATTGTTTACATGATTGTTATGGGAGTTTCCATGGTAACTAAGCATGAATATTCCACATGGATTCAATTTTCCGGATGAGCCAATAGAGAGCGTCGACCTGATTCCATTGAGTGTAAAATCACTTCAGTATCTTCTATAGTAACGGAGATATGCAAGTTTGAAATTTTACATAATGTTATCTTAAAACGTGATTCCTTAGTTTGTATTACATTGTTTCAACAATGAAATTAGTTATTTCAAATCTCCACGACAACGACCATAATCACGCACAAATAGATTTTTTACATGATTGTTATGAGAGTTTTCATGGTAACTAAGCATGAATATTGCACATGGATTCAATTTTTTCGGATGAGCCAATAGAGTGATTCGACCTGATACCATTGAGTGTAAAATCATTTCAGTATCTTCTATAGTAAAGGAGATATGCAAGTTTGAAATTTTATATAATGTTATCTTAAAACGTGATTCCTTAGTTTGTATTACATTGTTTCAACAATCAAAATGGTTATTTCAAATCTCCACGACGACAACTACAATCACGCACAAATAGATTGTTTACATGATTGTTATGAGAGTTTCCATGGTAACTAAGCATGAATATTCCACATGGATTCAATTTTCCGGATGAGCCAATAGAGAGTTTCGTCCTGATTCCATTGAGTGTAAAATCACATCAGTATCTTCTATAGTAACGGATATATGCGTGTTTGAAATGTTATATAATTTTATCGTAAAGCGTGAGGCTTTAGTTTGTATTACATTGTTCAACAGTCAAAATGGTTATTTCAAATCTCCACGACGACGACTACAATCACGCACAATTAGATTGTTTACAGGATTGTTATCAGAGTTTCCATGGTAACTAAGCATGAATATTACACATGGATTCAATTTTTTCGGATGAGCGAATAGAGAGCGTCGACCTGATTCCATTGAGTGTAAAATCACTTCAGTATCTTCTATAGTAACGGAGATATGCGAGTTTGAAATTTTACATAATGCTATCTTAAAACGTGATTCCTTAGTTTGTATTACATTGTTTCAAAAATCAAAAGGGTTATTTCAAATCTCCACGACGACGACTACAATCACACACAAAAAATTGTTTACATGATTGTTATGAGAGTTTCCATGGTAACTAAGCATGAATATTACACATGGATTCAATTTTTCCTGATGAGCCAATAGAGAGCGTCGACCTGATTCCATTGAGTGTAAAATCACCTCAGTATCTTCTATAGTAACGGATATATGCGAGTTTGAAATGTTATATAATGTTATCGTAAAGCGTGAGGTCTTAGTTTGTATTACATTGTTTGAACAGTCAAAATGGTTATTTCAAATCTCCACGACGACGACTACAATCACGCACAAATAGATTGTTTACATGATTGTTATGAGAGTTTCCATGGTAACTAAGCATGAATATTACACATGGATTCAATTTTTCGGGATGAGCCAATAGAGAGCGTCGACCTGATTCCATTGAGTGTAAAATCACTTCAGTATCTTCTATAGTAACGGAGATATGCAAGTTTGAAATTTTATATAATGTTATCTTAAAATGTGATTCCTTAGTTTGTATTACATTGTTTCAACAATCAAAATGGTTATTTCAAATCTCCACGACGACGACTACAATCACGCACAAATAGATTGTTTACAAGATTGTTATGAGAGTTTCCATGGTAACTAAGCATGAATATTCCACATGGATTCAATTTTCCGGATGAGCCAATAGAGAGTTTCGTCCTGATTCCATTGAGTGTAAAATCACATCAGAATCTTCTATAGTAACGGAGATATGCAAGTTTGAAATTTTACATAATGTTATCTTAAAACGTGATTCCTTAGTTTGTATTACATTATTTCAACAATGAAATTGGTTATTTCAAATCTCCACGACGACGACTACAATCGCGCACAAATAGATTGTTTACTTTATTGTTATGAGAGTTTTCATGATAACTAAGCATGAATATTACACATGGATTCAATTTTTCGGGATGAGCCAATAGAGAGCGTCGACCTGATTCCATTGAGTGTAAAATCACTTCAGTATCTTCTATAGTAACGGAGATATGCAAGTTTGAAATTTTATATAATGTTATCTTAAAATGTGATTCCTTAGTTTGTATTACATTGTTTCAACAATCAAAATGGTTATTTCAAATCTCCACGACGACGACTACAATCACGCACAAATAGATTGTTTACAAGATTGTTATGAGAGTTTCCATGGTAACTAAGCATGAATATTCCACATGGATTCAATTTTCCGGATGAGCCAATAGAGAGTTTCGTCCTGATTCCATTGAGTGTAAAATCACATCAGTATCTTCTATAGTAACGGATATATGCGAGTTTGAAATGTTATATAATTTTATCGTAAAGCGTGAGGCTTTAGTTTGTATTACATTGTTCAACAGTCAAAATGGTTATTTCAAATCTCCACGACGACGACTACAATCACGCACAATTAGATTGTTTACAGGATTGTTATCAGAGTTTCCATGGTAACTAAGCATGAATATTACACATGGATTCAATTTTTTCGGATGAGCCAATAGAGAGCGTCGACCTGATTCCATTGAGTGTAAAATCACTTCAGTATCTTCTATAGTAACGGAGATATGCAAGTTTGAAATTTTACATAATGCTATCTTAAAACGTGATTCCTTAGTTTGTATTACATTGTTTCAAAAATCAAAAGGGTTATTTCAAATCTCCACGACGACGACTACAATCACACACAAAAAATTATTTACATGATTGTTATGAGAGTTTCCATTGTAACTAAGCATGAATATTACACATGGATTCAATTTTTCCTGATGAGCCAATAGAGAGCGTCGACCTGATTCCATTGAGTGTAAAATCACCTCAGTATCTTCTATAGTAACGGATATATGCGAGTTTGAAATGTTATATAATGTTATCGTAAAGCGTGAGGCCTTAGTTTATATTACATTGTTTGAACAGTCAAAATAGTTATTTCAAATCTCCACGACGACGACTACAATCACGCACAAATAGATTGTTTACATGATTGTTATGAGAGTTTCCATGGTAACTAAGCATGAATATTACACATGGATTCAATTTTTCCGGATGAGCCAATAGAGAGCGTCGACCTGATTCCATTGAGTGTAAAATCACTTCAGAATCTTCTATAGTAACGGAGATATGCAAGTTTGAAATTTTACATAATGTTATCTTAAAACGTGATTCCTTAGTTTGTATTACATTGTTTCAACAATGAAATTGGTTATTTCAAATCTCCACGACAACGACCATAATCACGCACAAATAGATTTTTTACATGATTGTTATGAGAGTTTTCATGGTAACTAAGCATGAATATTACACATGGATTCAATTTTCCGGATGAGCCAATAGAAAGTTTCGTCCTGATTCCATTGAGTGTAAAATCACTTCAGTATCTTCTATAGTAACGGAGATATGCAAGTTTGAAATTTTACATAATGTTATCTTAAAACGTGATTCCTTAGTTTGTATTACATTGGTTCAACAATCAAAAGGGTTATTTCAAATCTCCAAGACGACGACTACAATCACACACAAATAGATTGTTTACATGATTGTTATGGGAGTTTCCATGGTAACTAAGCATGAATATTCCACATGGATTCAATTTTCCGGATGAGCCAATAGAGAGCGTCGACCTGATTCCATTGAGTGTAAAATCACTTCAGAATCTTCTATAGTAATGGAGATATGCAAGTTTGAAATTTTATATAATGTTATCGTAAAACGTGATTCCTTAGTTTGTATTACATTGTTTCAACAATCAAAATTGTTATTTAAAATCTCCACGACGAAGACTACAATCACGCACAAATAGATTGTTTACATGATTGTTATGAGAATTTCCATGGTAACTAAGCATGAATATTCCACATGGATTCAATTTTCCGGATGAGCCAATAGAGTGTTTCGACCTGATTCCATTGAGGGTAAAATCACTTCAGTATCTTCTATAGTAACGGAGATATGCAAGTTTGAAATTTATTATAATGTTATCTTAAAACGTGATTCCTTAGTTTGTACTACAATGTTTCAACAATCAAAATGGTTATTTCAAATCTCCACGACGACAACTACAGTCACGCACAAATAGATTGTTTACATGATTGTTATGAGAGTTTCCATGGTAACTAAGCATGAATATTCCACATGGATTCAATTTTCCGGATGAGCCAATAGAAAGTTTCGTCCTGATTCCATTGAGTGTAAAATCACATCAGTATCTTCTATAGTAATGGAGATATGCAAGTTTGAAATTTTATATAATGTTATCGTAAAACGTGATTCTTTAGTTTGTATTACATTGTTTCAACAATGAAATTGGTTATTTCAAATCTCCACGACAACGACCATAATCACGCACAAATAGATTGTTTACAAGATTGTTATGAGAGTTTCCATGGTAACTAAGCATGAATATTACACATGGATTCAATTTTCCGGATGAGCCAATAGAGAGCGTCGACCTGATTCCATTGAGTGTAAAATCACTTCAGTATCTTCTATAGTAACGGAGATATGCAAGTTTGAAATTTTACATAATGTTATCTTAAAACGTGATTCCTTAGTTTGTATTACATTGTTTCAACAATGAAATTGGTTATTTCAAATCTCCACGACAACGACCATAATCACGCACAAATAGATTTTTTACATGATTGTTATGAGAGTTTTCATGGTAACTAAGCATGAATATTGCACATGGATTCAATTTTTTCGGATGAGCCAATAGAGTGATTCGACCTGATTCCATTGAGTGTAAAATCATTTCAGTATCTTCTATAGTAAAGAAGATATGCAAGTTTGAAATTTTATATAATGTTATCTTAAAACGTGATTCCTTAGTTTGTATTACATTGTTTCAACAATCAAAATGGTTATTTCAAATCTCCACGACGACAACTACAATCACGCACAAATAGATTGTTTACATGATTGTTATGAGAGTTTCCATGGTAACTAAGCATGAATATTCCACATGGATTCAATTTTCCGGATGAGCCAATAGAGAGTTTCGTCCTGATTCCATTGAGTGTAAAATCACATCAGTATCTTCTATAGTAACGGATATATGCGTGTTTGAAATGTTATATAATTTTATCGTAAAGCGTGAGGCTTTAGTTTGTATTACATTGTTCAACAGTCAAAATGGTTATTTCAAATCTCCACGACGACGACTACAATCACGCACAATTAGATTGTTTACAGGATTGTTATCAGAGTTTCCATGGTAACTAAGCATGAATATTACACATGGATTCAATTTTTTCGGATGAGCGAATAGAGAGCGTCGACCTGATTCCATTGAGTGTAAAATCACTTCAGTATCTTCTATAGTAACGGAGATATGCGAGTTTGAAATTTTACATAATGCTATCTTAAAACGTGATTCCTTAGTTTGTATTACATTGTTTCAAAAATCAAAAGGGTTATTTCAAATCTCCACGACGACGACTACAATCACACACAAAAAATTGTTTACATGATTGTTATGAGAGTTTCCATGGTAACTAAGCATGAATATTACACATGGATTCAATTTTTCCTGATGAGCCAATAGAGAGCGTCGACCTGATTCCATTGAGTGTAAAATCACCTCAGTATCTTCTATAGTAACGGATATATGCGAGTTTGAAATGTTATATAATGTTATCGTAAAGCGTGAGGTCTTAGTTTGTATTACATTGTTTGAACAGTCAAAATGGTTATTTCAAATCTCCACGACGACGACTACAATCACGCACAAATAGATTGTTTACATGATTGTTATGAGAGTTTCCATGGTAACTAAGCATGAATATTACACATGGATTCAATTTTTCGGGATGAGCCAATAGAGAGCGTCGACCTGATTGCATTGAGTGTAAAATCACTTCAGTATCTTCTATAGTAACGGAGATATGCAAGTTTGAAATTTTATATAATGTTATCTTAAAATGTGATTCCTTAGTTTGTATTACATTGTTTCAACAATCAAAATGGTTATTTCAAATCTCCACGACGACGACTACAATCACGCACAAATAGATTGTTTACAAGATTGTTATGAGAGTTTCCATGGTAACTAAGCATGAATATTCCACATGGATTCAATTTTCCGGATGAGCCAATAGAGAGTTTCGTCCTGATTCCATTGAGTGTAAAATCACATCAGAATCTTCTATAGTAACGGAGATATGCAAGTTTGAAATTTTACATAATGTTATCTTAAAACGTGATTCCTTAGTTTGTATTACATTATTTCAACAATGAAATTGGTTATTTCAAATCTCCACGACGACGACTACAATCACGCACAAATAGATTGTTTACTTTATTGTTATCAGAGTTTCCATGGTAACTAAGCATGAATATTACACATGGATTCAATTTTTCGGGATGAGCCAATAGAGAGCGTCGACCTGATTCCATTGAGTGTAAAATCACTTCAGTATCTTCTATAGTAACGGAGATATGCAAGTTTGAAATTTTATATAATGTTATCTTAAAATGTCATTCCTTAGTTTGTATTACATTGTTTCAACAATCAAAATGGTTATTTCAAATCTCCACGACGACGACTACAATCACGCACAAATAGATTGTTTACAAGATTGTTATGAGAGTTTCCATGGTAACTAAGCATGAATATTCCACATGTATTCAATTTTCCGGATGAGCCAATAGAGAGTTTCGTCCTGATTCCATTGAGTGTAAAATCACATCAGTATCTTCTATAGTAACGGATATATGCGAGTTTGAAATGTTATATAATTTTATCGTAAAGCGTGAGGCTTTAGTTTGTATTACATTGTTCAACAGTCAAAATGGTTATTTCAAATCTCCACGACGACGACTACAATCACGCACAATTAGATTGTTTACAGGATTGTTATCAGAGTTTCCATGGTAACTAAGCATGAATATTACACATGGATTCAATTTTTTCGGATGAGCCAATAGAGAGCGTCGACCTGATTCCATTGAGTGTAAAATCACTTCAGTATCTTCTATAGTAACGGAGATATGCAAGTTTGAAATTTTACATAATGCTATCTTAAAACGTGATTCCTTAGTTTGTATTACATTGTTTCAAAAATCAAAAGGGTTATTTCAAATCTCCACGACGACGACTACAATCACACACAAAAAATTATTTACATGATTGTTATGAGAGTTTCCATTGTAACTAAGCATGAATATTACACATGGATTCTATTTTTCCTGATGAGCCAATAGAGAGCGTCGACCTGATTCCATTGAGTGTAAAATCACCTCAGTATCTTCTATAGTAACGGATATATGCAAGTTTGAAATGTTATATAATGTTATCGTAAAGCGTGAGGCCTTAGTTTGTATTACATTGTTTGAACAGTCAAAATGGTTATTTCAAATCTCCACGACGACGACTACAATCACGCACAAATAGATTGTTTACATGATTGTTATGAGAGTTTCCATGGTAACTAAGCATGAATATTACACATGGATTCAATTTTTCCGGATGAGCCAATAGAGAGCGTCGACCTGATTCCATTGAGTGTAAAATCACATCAGTATCTTCTATAGTAACGGAGATATGCAAGTTTGAAATTTTACATAATGTTATCTTAAAACGTGATTCCTTAGTTTGTATTACATTATTTCAACAATTAAATTGGTTATTTCAAATCTCCACGACGACGACTACAATCACGCACAAATAGATTGTTTACTTTATTGTTATCAGAGTTTCCATGGTAACTAAGCATGAATATTACACATGGATTCAATTTTTCCGGATGAGCCAATAGAGAGTTTCGACCTGATTCCATTGAGTGTAAAATCACTTCAGTATCTTCTATAGTAACGGAGATATGCAAGTTTGAAATTTTATATAATGTTATCGTAAAACGTGATTCCTTAGTTTGTATTACATTGTTTCAAAAATCAAAAGGGTTATTTCAAATCTCCACGACGACGACTACAATCACACACAAAAAATTGTTTACATGATTGTTATGAGAGTTTCCATGGTAACTAAGCATGAATATTACACATGGATTCAATTTTTCCTGATGAGCCAATAGAGAGCGTCGACCTGATTCCATTGAGTGTAAAATCACCTCAGTATCTTCTATAGTAACGGATATATGCGATTTTGAAATGTTATATAATGTTATCGTAAAGCGTGAGGTCTTAGTTTGTATTACATTGTTTGAACAGTCAAAATGGTTATTTCAAATCTCCACGACGACGACTACAATCACGCACAAATAGATTGTTTACATGATTGTTATGAGAGTTTCCATGGTAACTAAGCATGAATATTACACATGGATTCAATTTTTCCGGATGAGCCAATAGAGAGCGTCGACCTGATTCCATTGAGTGTAAAATCACTTCAGAATCTTCTATAGTAACGGAGATA
This sequence comes from Lepisma saccharinum, assembly GCF_977018435.1. Classification (NCBI taxonomy): domain Eukaryota; kingdom Metazoa; phylum Arthropoda; class Insecta; order Zygentoma; family Lepismatidae; genus Lepisma; species Lepisma saccharinum. Next base: position 37,568 of record NW_028143538.1, read on the forward strand.
TGCAAGTTTGAAATTTTACATAATGTTATCTTAAAACGTGATTCCTTAGTTTGTATTACATTATTTCAACAATGAAATTGGTTATTTCAAATCTCCACGACGACGACTACAATCACGCACAAATAGATTGTTTACTTTATTGTTATCAGAGTTTCCATGGTAACTAAGCATGAATATTACACATGGATTCAATTTTTCCGGATGAGCCAATAGAGAGTTTCGACCTGATTCCATTGAGTGTAAAATCACTTCAGTATCTTCTATAGTAACGGAGATATGCAAGTTTGAAATTTTATATAATGTTATCGTAAAACGTGATTACTTAGTTTGTATTACATTGTTTCAACAATCAAAATTGTTATTTCAAATCTCCACGACGACGACTACAATCATTCACAAATAGATTGTTTACATGATTGTTATGGGAGTTTCCATGGTAACTAAGCATGAATATTACACATGGATTCAATTTTCCGGATGAGCCAATAGAGAGCGTCGACCTGATTCCATTGAGTGTAAAATCACTTCAGTATCTTCTATAGTAACGGAGATATGCAAGTTTGAAATTTTACATAATGTTATCTTAAAACGTGATTCCTTAGTTTGTATTACATTGCTTCAACAATCAAAAGGGTTATTTCAAATCTCCAAGACGACGACTACAATCACACACAAATAGATTGTTTACATGATTGTTATGGGAGTTTCCATGGTAACTAAGCATGAATATTCCACATGGATTCAATTTTCCGGATGAGCCAATAGAGAGCGTCGACCTGATTCCATTGAGTGTAAAATCACTTCAGTATCTTCTATAGTAACGGAGATATGCAAGTTTGAAATTTTACATAATGTTATCTTAAAACGTGATTCCTTAGTTTGTATTACATTGTTTCAACAATGAAATTAGTTATTTCAAATCTCCACGACAACGACCATAATCACGCACAAATAGATTTTTTACATGATTGTTATGAGAGTTTTCATGGTAACTAAGCATGAATATTGCACATGGATTCAATTTTTTCGGATGAGCCAATAGAGTGATTCGACCTGATACCATTGAGTGTAAAATCATTTCAGTATCTTCTATAGTAAAGGAGATATGCAAGTTTGAAATTTTATATAATGTTATCTTAAAACGTGATTCCTTAGTTTGTATTACATTGTTTCAACAATCAAAATGGTTATTTCAAATCTCCACGACGACAACTACAATCACGCACAAATAGATTGTTTACATGATTGTTATGAGAGTTTCCATGGTAACTAAGCATGAATATTCCACATGGATTCAATTTTCCGGATGAGCCAATAGAGAGTTTCGTCCTGATTCCATTGAGTGTAAAATCACATCAGTATCTTCTATAGTAACGGATATATGCGTGTTTGAAATGTTATATAATTTTATCGTAAAGCGTGAGGCTTTAGTTTGTATTACATTGTTCAACAGTCAAAATGGTTATTTCAAATCTCCACGACGACGACTACAATCACGCACAATTAGATTGTTTACAGGATTGTTATCAGAGTTTCCATGGTAACTAAGCATGAATATTACACATGGATTCAATTTTTTCGGATGAGCGAATAGAGAGCGTCGACCTGATTCCATTGAGTGTAAAATCACTTCAGTATCTTCTATAGTAACGGAGATATGCGAGTTTGAAATTTTACATAATGCTATCTTAAAACGTGATTCCTTAGTTTGTATTACATTGTTTCAAAAATCAAAAGGGTTATTTCAAATCTCCACGACGACGACTACAATCACACACAAAAAATTGTTTACATGATTGTTATGAGAGTTTCCATGGTAACTAAGCATGAATATTACACATGGATTCAATTTTTCCTGATGAGCCAATAGAGAGCGTCGACCTGATTCCATTGAGTGTAAAATCACCTCAGTATCTTCTATAGTAACGGATATATGCGAGTTTGAAATGTTATATAATGTTATCGTAAAGCGTGAGGTCTTAGTTTGTATTACATTGTTTGAACAGTCAAAATGGTTATTTCAAATCTCCACGACGACGACTACAATCACGCACAAATAGATTGTTTACATGATTGTTATGAGAGTTTCCATGGTAACTAAGCATGAATATTACACATGGATTCAATTTTTCGGGATGAGCCAATAGAGAGCGTCGACCTGATTCCATTGAGTGTAAAATCACTTCAGTATCTTCTATAGTAACGGAGATATGCAAGTTTGAAATTTTATATAATGTTATCTTAAAATGTGATTCCTTAGTTTGTATTACATTGTTTCAACAATCAAAATGGTTATTTCAAATCTCCACGACGACGACTACAATCACGCACAAATAGATTGTTTACAAGATTGTTATGAGAGTTTCCATGGTAACTAAGCATGAATATTCCACATGGATTCAATTTTCCGGATGAGCCAATAGAGAGTTTCGTCCTGATTCCATTGAGTGTAAAATCACATCAGAATCTTCTATAGTAACGGAGATATGCAAGTTTGAAATTTTACATAATGTTATCTTAAAACGTGATTCCTTAGTTTGTATTACATTATTTCAACAATGAAATTGGTTATTTCAAATCTCCACGACGACGACTACAATCGCGCACAAATAGATTGTTTACTTTATTGTTATGAGAGTTTTCATGATAACTAAGCATGAATATTACACATGGATTCAATTTTTCGGGATGAGCCAATAGAGAGCGTCGACCTGATTCCATTGAGTGTAAAATCACTTCAGTATCTTCTATAGTAACGGAGATATGCAAGTTTGAAATTTTATATAATGTTATCTTAAAATGTGATTCCTTAGTTTGTATTACATTGTTTCAACAATCAAAATGGTTATTTCAAATCTCCACGACGACGACTACAATCACGCACAAATAGATTGTTTACAAGATTGTTATGAGAGTTTCCATGGTAACTAAGCATGAATATTCCACATGGATTCAATTTTCCGGATGAGCCAATAGAGAGTTTCGTCCTGATTCCATTGAGTGTAAAATCACATCAGTATCTTCTATAGTAACGGATATATGCGAGTTTGAAATGTTATATAATTTTATCGTAAAGCGTGAGGCTTTAGTTTGTATTACATTGTTCAACAGTCAAAATGGTTATTTCAAATCTCCACGACGACGACTACAATCACGCACAATTAGATTGTTTACAGGATTGTTATCAGAGTTTCCATGGTAACTAAGCATGAATATTACACATGGATTCAATTTTTTCGGATGAGCCAATAGAGAGCGTCGACCTGATTCCATTGAGTGTAAAATCACTTCAGTATCTTCTATAGTAACGGAGATATGCAAGTTTGAAATTTTACATAATGCTATCTTAAAACGTGATTCCTTAGTTTGTATTACATTGTTTCAAAAATCAAAAGGGTTATTTCAAATCTCCACGACGACGACTACAATCACACACAAAAAATTATTTACATGATTGTTATGAGAGTTTCCATTGTAACTAAGCATGAATATTACACATGGATTCAATTTTTCCTGATGAGCCAATAGAGAGCGTCGACCTGATTCCATTGAGTGTAAAATCACCTCAGTATCTTCTATAGTAACGGATATATGCGAGTTTGAAATGTTATATAATGTTATCGTAAAGCGTGAGGCCTTAGTTTATATTACATTGTTTGAACAGTCAAAATAGTTATTTCAAATCTCCACGACGACGACTACAATCACGCACAAATAGATTGTTTACATGATTGTTATGAGAGTTTCCATGGTAACTAAGCATGAATATTACACATGGATTCAATTTTTCCGGATGAGCCAATAGAGAGCGTCGACCTGATTCCATTGAGTGTAAAATCACTTCAGAATCTTCTATAGTAACGGAGATATGCAAGTTTGAAATTTTACATAATGTTATCTTAAAACGTGATTCCTTAGTTTGTATTACATTATTTCAACAATGAAATTGGTTATTTCAAATCTCCACGACGACGACTACAATCACGCACAAATAGATTGTTTACTTTATTGTTATCAGAGTTTCCATGGTAACTAAGCATGAATATTACACATGGATTCAATTTTTCCGGATGAGCCAATAGAGAGTTTCGACCTGATTCCATTGAGTGTAAAATCACTTCAGTATCTTCTATAGTAACGGAGATATGCAAGTTTGAAATTTTATATAATGTTATCGTAAAACGTGATTACTTAGTTTGTATTACATTGTTTCAACAATCAAAATTGTTATTTCAAATCTCCACGACGACGACTACAATCATTCACAAATAGATTGTTTACATGATTGTTATGGGAGTTTCCATGGTAACTAAGCATGAATATTACACATGGATTCAATTTTCCGGATGAGCCAATAGAGAGCGTCGACCTGATTCCATTGAGTGTAAAATCACTTCAGTATCTTCTATAGTAACGGAGATATGCAAGTTTGAAATTTTACATAATGTTATCTTAAAACGTGATTCCATAGTTTGTATTACATTGCTTCAACAATCAAAAGGGTTATTTCAAATCTCCAAGACGACGACTACAATCACACACAAATAGATTGTTTACATGATTGTTATGGGAGTTTCCATGGTAACTAAGCATGAATATTCCACATGGATTCAATTTTCCGGATGAGCCAATAGAGAGCGTCGACCTGATTCCATTGAGTATAAAATCACTTCAGAATCTTCTATAGTAATGGAGATATGCAAGTTTGAAATTTTATATAATGTTATCTTAAAACGTGATTCCTTAGTTTGTATTACATTGTTTCAACAATGAAAATGGTTATTTCAAATCTCCACGACGACAACTACAATCACGCACAAATAGATTGTTTACATGATTGTTATGAGAGTTTCCATGGTAACTAAGCATGAATATTCCACATGGATTCAATTTTCCGGATGAGCCAATAGAGAGTTTCGTCCTGATTCCATTGAGTGTAAAATCACATCAGTATCTTCTATAGTAACGGATATATGCGTGTTTGAAATGTTATATAATTTTATCGTAAAGCGTGAGGCTTTAGTTTGTATTACATTGTTCAACAGTCAAAATGGTTATTTCAAATCTCCACGACGACGACTACAATCACGCACAATTAGATTGTTTACAGGATTGTTATCAGAGTTTCCATGGTAACTAAGCATGAATATTACACATGGATTCAATTTTTTCGGATGAGCGAATAGAGAGCGTCGACCTGATTCCATTGAGTGTAAAATCACTTCAGTATCTTCTATAGTAACGGAGATATGCGAGTTTGAAATTTTACATAATGCTATCTTAAAACGTGATTCCTTAGTTTGTATTACATTGTTTCAAAAATCAAAAGGGTTATTTCAAATCTCCACGACGACGACTACAATCACACACAAAAAATTGTTTACATGATTGTTATGAGAGTTTCCATGGTAACTAAGCATGAATATTACACATGGATTCAATTTTCCGGATGAGCCAATAGAGAGCGTCGACCTGATTCCATTGAGTGTAAAATCACCTCAGTATCTTCTATACTAACGGATATATGCGAGTTTGAAATGTTATATAATGTTATCGTAAAGCGTGAGGCCTTAGTTTGTATTACATTGTTTGAACAGTCAAAATGGTTATTTCAAATCTCCACGACGACGACTACAATCACGCACAAATAGATTGTTTACAGGATTGTTATCAGAGTTTCCATGGTAACTAAGCATGAATATTACACATGGATTCAATTTTTTCGGATGAGCGAATAGAGAGCGTCGACCTGATTCCATTGAGTGTAAAATCACTTCAGAATCTTCTATAGTAACGGAGATATGCAAGTTTGAAATTTTACATAATGTTATCTTAAAACGTGATTCCTTAGTTTGTATTACATTATTTCAACAATGAAATTGGTTATTTCAAATCTCCACGACGACGACTACAATCACGCACAAATAGATTGTTTACTTTATTGTTATCAGAGTTTCCATGGTAACTAAGCATGAATATTACACATGGATTCAATTTTTCCGGATGAGCCAATAGAGAGTTTCGACCTGATTCCATTGAGTGTAAAATCACTTCAGTATCTTCTATAGTAACGGAGATATGCAAGTTTGAAATTTTATATAATGTTATCGTAAAACGTGATTACTTAGTTTGTATTACATTGTTTCAACAATCAAAATTGTTATTTCAAATCTCCACGACGACGACTACAATCATTCACAAATAGATTGTTTACATGATTGTTATGGGAGTTTCCATGGTAACTAAGCATGAATATTACACATGGATTCAATTTTCCGGATGAGCCAATAGAGAGCGTCGACCTGATTCCATTGAGTGTAAAATCACTTCAGTATCTTCTATAGTAACGGATATATGCAAGTTTGAAATTTTACATAAAGTTATCTTAAAACGTGATTCCTTAGTTTGTATTACATTGCTTCAACAATCAAAAGGGTTATTTCAAATCTCCAAGACGACGACTACAATCACACACAAATAGATTGTTTACATGATTGTTATGGGAGTTTCCATGGTAACTAAGCATGAATATTACACATGGATTCAATTTTCCGGATGAGCCAATAGAGAGCGTCGACCTGATTCCATTGAGTATAAAATCACTTCAGAATCTTCTATAGTAATGGAGATATGCAAGTTTGAAATTTTATATAATGTTATCTTAAAACGTGATTCCTTAGTTTGTATTACATTGTTTCAACAATCAAAATGGTTATTTCAAATCTCCACGACGACAACTACAATCACGCACAAATAGATTGTTTACATGATTGTTATGAGAGTTTCCATGGTAACTAAGCATGAATATTCCACATGGATTCAATTTTCCGGATGAGCCAATAGAGAGTTTCGTCCTGATTCCATTGAGTGTAAAATCACATCAGTATCTTCTATAGTAACGGATATATGCGTGTTTGAAATGTTATATAATTTTATCGTAAAGCGTGAGGCTTTAGTTTGTATTACATTGTTCAACAGTCAAAATGGTTATTTCAAATCTCCACGACGACGACTACAATCACGCACAATTAGATTGTTTACAGGATTGTTATCAGAGTTTCCATGGTAACTAAGCATGAATATTACACATGGATTCAATTTTTTCGGATGAGCCAATAGAGAGCGTCGACCTGATTCCATTGAGTGTAAAATCACTTCAGTATCTTCTATAGTAACGGAGATATGCAAGTTTGAAATTTTACATAATGCTATCTTAAAACGTGATTCCTTAGTTTGTATTACATTGTTTCAAAAATCAAAAGGGTTATTTCAAATCTCCACGACGACGACTACAATCACACACAAAAAATTATTTACATGATTGTTATGAGAGTTTCCATTGTAACTAAGCATGAATATTACACATGGATTCAATTTTTCCTGATGAGCCAATAGAGAGCGTCGACCTGATTCCATTGAGTGTAAAATCACCTCAGTATCTTCTATACTAACGGATATATGCGAGTTTGAAATGTTATATAATGTTATCGTAAAGCGTGAGGCCTTAGTTTATATTACATTGTTTGAACAGTCAAAATGGTTATTTCAAATCTCCACGACGACGACTACAATCACGCACAAATAGATTGTTTACATGATTGTTATGAGAGTTTCCATGGTAACTAAGCATGAATATTACACATGGATTCAATTTTTCCGGATGAGCCAATAGAGAGCGTCGACCTGATTCCATTGAGTGTAAAATCACTTCAGAATCTTCTATAGTAACGGAGATATGCAAGTTTGAAATTTTACATAATGTTATCTTAAAACGTGATTCCTTAGTTTGTATTACATTATTTCAACAATGAAATTGGTTATTTCAAATCTCCACGACGACGACTACAATCACGCACAAATAGATTGTTTACTTTATTGTTATCAGAGTTTCCATGGTAACTAAGCATGAATATTACACATGGATTCAATTTTTCCGGATGAGCCAATAGAGAGTTTCGACCTGATTCCATTGAGTGTAAAATCACTTCAGCATCTTCTATAGTAACGGAGATATGCAAGTTTGAAATTTTATATAATGTTATCGTAAAACGTGATTACTTAGTTTGTATTATATTGTTTCAACAATCAAAATTGTTATTTCAAATCTCCACGACGACGACTACAATCATTCACAAATAGATTGTTTACATGATTGTTATGGGAGTTTCCATGGTAACTAAGCATGAATATTACACATGGATTCAATTTTCCGGATGAGCCAATAGAGAGCGTCGACCTGATTCCATTGAGTGTAAAATCACTTCAGTATCTTCTATAGTAACGGAGATATGCAAGTTTGAAATTTTACATAATGTTATCTTAAAACGTGATTCCTTAGTTTGTATTACATTGCTTCAACAATCAAAAGGGTTATTTCAAATCTCCAAGACGACGACTACAATCACACACAAATAGATTGTTTACATGATTGTTATGGGAGTTTCCATGGTAACTAAGCATGAATATTCCACATGGATTCAATTTTCCGGATGAGCCAATAGAGAGCGTCGACCTGATTCCATTGAGTATAAAATCACTTCAGAATCTTCTATAGTAATGGAGATATGCAAGTTTGAAATTTTATATAATGTTATCTTAAAACGTGATTCCTTAGTTTGTATTACATTGTTTCAACAATCAAAATGGTTATTTCAAATCTCCACGACGACAACTACAATCACGCACAAATAGATTGTTTACATGATTGTTATGAGAGTTTCCATGGTAACTAAGCATGAATATTCCACATGGATTCAATTTTCCGGATGAGCCAATAGAGAGTTTCGTCCTGATTCCATTGAGTGTAAAATCACATCAGTATCTTCTATAGTAACGGATATATGCGTGTTTGAAATGTTATATAATTTTATCGTAAAGCGTGAGGCTTTAGTTTGTATTACATTGTTCAACAGTCAAAATGGTTATTTCAAATCTCCACGACGACGACTACAATCACGCACAATTAGATTGTTTACAGGATTGTTATCAGAGTTTCCATGGTAACTAAGCATGAATATTACACATGGATTCAATTTTTTCGGATGAGCCAATAGAGAGCGTCGACCTGATTCCATTGAGTGTAAAATCACTTCAGTATCTTCTATAGTAACGGAGATATGCAAGTTTGAAATTTTACATAATGCTATCTTAAAACGTGATTCCTTAGTTTGTATTACATTGTTTCAAAAATCAAAAGGGTTATTTCAAATCTCCACGACGACGACTACAATCACACACAAAAAATTATTTACATGATTGTTATGAGAGTTTCCATTGTAACTAAGCATGAATATTACACATGGATTCAATTTTTCCTGATGAGCCAATAGAGAGCGTCGACCTGATTCCATTGAGTGTAAAATCACCTCAGTATCTTCTATACTAACGGATATATGCGAGTTTGAAATGTTATATAATGTTATCGTAAAGCGTGAGGCCTTAGTTTATATTACATTGTTTGAACAGTCAAAATGGTTATTTCAAATCTCCACGACGACGACTACAATCACGCACAAATAGATTGTTTACATGATTGTTATGAGAGTTTCCATGGTAACTAAGCATGAATATTACACATGGATTCAATTTTTCCGGATGAGCCAATAGAGAGCGTCGACCTGATTCCATTGAGTGTAAAATCACTTCAGAATCTTCTATAGTAACGGAGATATGCAAGTTTGAAATTTTACATAATGTTATCTTAAAACGTGATTCCTTAGTTTGTATTACATTATTTCAACAATGAAATTGGTTATTTCAAATCTCCACGACGACGACTACAATCACGCACAAATAGATTGTTTACTTTATTGTTATCAGAGTTTCCATGGTAACTAAGCATGAATATTACACATGGATTCAATTTTTCCGGATGAGCCAATAGAGAGTTTCGACCTGATTCCATTGAGTGTAAAATCACTTCAGTATCTTCTATAGTAACGGAGATATGCAAGTTTGAAATTTTATATAATGTTATCGTAAAACGTGATTACTTAGTTTGTATTACATTGTTTCAACAATCAAAATTGTTATTTCAAATCTCCACGACGACGACTACAATCATTCACAAATAGATTGTTTACATGATTGTTATGGGAGTTTCCATGGTAACTAAGCATGAATATTACACATGGATTCAATTTTCCGGATGAGCCAATAGAGAGCGTCGACCTGATTCCATTGAGTGTAAAATCACTTCAGTATCTTCTATAGTAACGGAGATATGCAAGTTTGAAATTTTACATAATGTTATCTTAAAACGTGATTCCATAGTTTGTATTACATTGCTTCAACAATCAAAAGGGTTATTTCAAATCTCCAAGACGACGACTACAATCACACACAAATAGATTGTTTACATGATTGTTATGGGAGTTTCCATGGTAACTAAGCATGAATATTCCACATGGATTCAATTTTCCGGATGAGCCAATAGAGAGCGTCGACCTGATTCCATTGAGTATAAAATCACTTCAGAATCTTCTATAGTAATGGAGATATGCAAGTTTGAAATTTTATATAATGTTATCTTAAAACGTGATTCCTTAGTTTGTATTACATTGTTTCAACAATGAAAATGGTTATTTCAAATCTCCACGACGACAACTACAATCACGCACAAATAGATTGTTTACATGATTGTTATGAGAGTTTCCATGGTAACTAAGCATGAATATTCCACATGGATTCAATTTTCCGGATGAGCCAATAGAGAGTTTCGTCCTGATTCCATTGAGTGTAAAATCACATCAGTATCTTCTATAGTAACGGATATATGCGTGTTTGAAATGTTATATAATTTTATCGTAAAGCGTGAGGCTTTAGTTTGTATTACATTGTTCAACAGTCAAAATGGTTATTTCAAATCTCCACGACGACGACTACAATCACGCACAATTAGATTGTTTACAGGATTGTTATCAGAGTTTCCATGGTAACTAAGCATGAATATTACACATGGATTCAATTTTTTCGGATGAGCGAATAGAGAGCGTCGACCTGATTCCATTGAGTGTAAAATCACTTCAGTATCTTCTATAGTAACGGAGATATGCGAGTTTGAAATTTTACATAATGCTATCTTAAAACGTGATTCCTTAGTTTGTATTACATTGTTTCAAAAATCAAAAGGGTTATTTCAAATCTCCACGACGACGACTACAATCACACACAAAAAATTGTTTACATGATTGTTATGAGAGTTTCCATGGTAACTAAGCATGAATATTACACATGGATTCAATTTTCCGGATGAGCCAATAGAGAGCGTCGACCTGATTCCATTGAGTGTAAAATCACCTCAGTATCTTCTATACTAACGGATATATGCGAGTTTGAAATGTTATATAATGTTATCGTAAAGCGTGAGGCCTTAGTTTGTATTACATTGTTTGAACAGTCAAAATGGTTATTTCAAATCTCCACGACGACGACTACAATCACGCACAAATAGATTGTTTACAGGATTGTTATCAGAGTTTCCATGGTAACTAAGCATGAATATTACACATGGATTCAATTTTTTCGGATGAGCGAATAGAGAGCGTCGACCTGATTCCATTGAGTGTAAAATCACTTCAGAATCTTCTATAGTAACGGAGATATGCAAGTTTGAAATTTTACATAATGTTATCTTAAAACGTGATTCCTTAGTTTGTATTACATTATTTCAACAATGAAATTGGTTATTTCAAATCTCCACGACGACGACTACAATCACGCACAAATAGATTGTTTACTTTATTGTTATCAGAGTTTCCATGGTAACTAAGCATGAATATTACACATGGATTCAATTTTTCCGGATGAGCCAATAGAGAGTTTCGACCTGATTCCATTGAGTGTAAAATCACTTCAGTATCTTCTATAGTAACGGAGATATGCAAGTTTGAAATTTTATATAATGTTATCGTAAAACGTGATTACTTAGTTTGTATTACATTGTTTCAACAATCAAAATTGTTATTTCAAATCTCCACGACGACGACTACAATCATTCACAAATAGATTGTTTACATGATTGTTATGGGAGTTTCCATGGTAACTAAGCATGAATATTACACATGGATTCAATTTTCCGGATGAGCCAATAGAGAGCGTCGACCTGATTCCATTGAGTGTAAAATCACTTCAGTATCTTCTATAGTAACGGATATATGCAAGTTTGAAATTTTACATAAAGTTATCTTAAAACGTGATTCCTTAGTTTGTATTACATTGCTTCAACAATCAAAAGGGTTATTTCAAATCTCCAAGACGACGACTACAATCACACACAAATAGATTGTTTACATGATTGTTATGGGAGTTTCCATGGTAACTAAGCATGAATATTACACATGGATTCAATTTTCCGGATGAGCCAATAGAGAGCGTCGACCTGATTCCATTGAGTATAAAATCACTTCAGAATCTTCTATAGTAATGGAGATATGCAAGTTTGAAATTTTATATAATGTTATCTTAAAACGTGATTCCTTAGTTTGTATTACATTGTTTCAACAATCAAAATGGTTATTTCAAATCTCCACGACGACAACTACAATCACGCACAAATAGATTGTTTACATGATTGTTATGAGAGTTTCCATGGTAACTAAGCATGAATATTCCACATGGATTCAATTTTCCGGATGAGCCAATAGAGAGTTTCGTCCTGATTCCATTGAGTGTAAAATCACATCAGTATCTTCTATAGTAACGGATATATGCGTGTTTGAAATGTTATATAATTTTATCGTAAAGCGTGAGGCTTTAGTTTGTATTACATTGTTCAACAGTCAAAATGGTTATTTCAAATCTCCACGACGACGACTACAATCACGCACAATTAGATTGTTTACAGGATTGTTATCAGAGTTTCCATGGTAACTAAGCATGAATATTACACATGGATTCAATTTTTTCGGATGAGCCAATAGAGAGCGTCGACCTGATTCCATTGAGTGTAAAATCACTTCAGTATCTTCTATAGTAACGGAGATATGCAAGTTTGAAATTTTACATAATGCTATCTTAAAACGTGATTCCTTAGTTTGTATTACATTGTTTCAAAAATCAAAAGGGTTATTTCAAATCTCCACGACGACGACTACAATCACACACAAAAAATTATTTACATGATTGTTATGAGAGTTTCCATTGTAACTAAGCATGAATATTACACATGGATTCAATTTTTCCTGATGAGCCAATAGAGAGCGTCGACCTGATTCCATTGAGTGTAAAATCACCTCAGTATCTTCTATACTAACGGATATATGCGAGTTTGAAATGTTATATAATGTTATCGTAAAGCGTGAGGCCTTAGTTTATATTACATTGTTTGAACAGTCAAAATGGTTATTTCAAATCTCCACGACGACGACTACAATCACGCACAAATAGATTGTTTACATGATTGTTATGAGAGTTTCCATGGTAACTAAGCATGAATATTACACATGGATTCAATTTTTCCGGATGAGCCAATAGAGAGCGTCGACCTGATTCCATTGAGTGTAAAATCACTTCAGAATCTTCTATAGTAACGGAGATATGCAAGTTTGAAATTTTACATAATGTTATCTTAAAACGTGATTCCTTAGTTTGTATTACATTATTTCAACAATGAAATTGGTTATTTCAAATCTCCACGACGACGACTACAATCACGCACAAATAGATTGTTTACTTTATTGTTATCAGAGTTTCCATGGTAACTAAGCATGAATATTACACATGGATTCAATTTTTCCGGATGAGCCAATAGAGAGTTTCGACCTGATTCCATTGAGTGTAAAATCACTTCAGCATCTTCTATAGTAACGGAGATATGCAAGTTTGAAATTTTATATAATGTTATCGTAAAACGTGATTACTTAGTTTGTATTATATTGTTTCAACAATCAAAATTGTTATTTCAAATCTCCACGACGACGACTACAATCATTCACAAATAGATTGTTTACATGATTGTTATGGGAGTTTCCATGGTAACTAAGCATGAATATTACACATGGATTCAATTTTCCGGATGAGCCAATAGAGAGCGTCGACCTGATTCCATTGAGTGTAAAATCACTTCAGTATCTTCTATAGTAACGGAGATATGCAAGTTTGAAATTTTACATAATGTTATCTTAAAACGTGATTCCTTAGTTTGTATTACATTGCTTCAACAATCAAAAGGGTTATTTCAAATCTCCAAGACGACGACTACAATCACACACAAATAGATTGTTTACATGATTGTTATGGGAGTTTCCATGGTAACTAAGCATGAATATTCCACATGGATTCAATTTTCCGGATGAGCCAATAGAGAGCGTCGACCTGATTCCATTGAGTATAAAATCACTTCAGAATCTTCTATAGTAATGGAGATATGCAAGTTTGAAATTTTATATAATGTTATCTTAAAACGTGATTCCTTAGTTTGTATTACATTGTTTCAACAATCAAAATGGTTATTTCAAATCTCCACGACGACAACTACAATCACGCACAAATAGATTGTTTACATGATTGTTATGAGAGTTTCCATGGTAACTAAGCATGAATATTCCACATGGATTCAATTTTCCGGATGAGCCAATAGAGAGTTTCGTCCTGATTCCATTGAGTGTAAAATCACATCAGTATCTTCTATAGTAACGGATATATGCGTGTTTGAAATGTTATATAATTTTATCGTAAAGCGTGAGGCTTTAGTTTGTATTACATTGTTCAACAGTCAAAATGGTTATTTCAAATCTCCACGACGACGACTACAATCACGCACAATTAGATTGTTTACAGGATTGTTATCAGAGTTTCCATGGTAACTAAGCATGAATATTACACATGGATTCAATTTTTTCGGATGAGCCAATAGAGAGCGTCGACCTGATTCCATTGAGTGTAAAATCACTTCAGTATCTTCTATAGTAACGGAGATATGCAAGTTTGAAATTTTACATAATGCTATCTTAAAACGTGATTCCTTAGTTTGTATTACATTGTTTCAAAAATCAAAAGGGTTATTTCAAATCTCCACGACGACGACTACAATCACACACAAAAAATTATTTACATGATTGTTATGAGAGTTTCCATTGTAACTAAGCATGAATATTACACATGGATTCAATTTTTCCTGATGAGCCAATAGAGAGCGTCGACCTGATTCCATTGAGTGTAAAATCACCTCAGTATCTTCTATACTAACGGATATATGCGAGTTTGAAATGTTATATAATGTTATCGTAAAGCGTGAGGCCTTAGTTTATATTACATTGTTTGAACAGTCAAAATGGTTATTTCAAATCTCCACGACGACGACTACAATCACGCACAAATAGATTGTTTACATGATTGTTATGAGAGTTTCCATGGTAACTAAGCATGAATATTACACATGGATTCAATTTTTCCGGATGAGCCAATAGAGAGCGTCGACCTGATTCCATTGAGTGTAAAATCACTTCAGAATCTTCTATAGTAACGGAGATATGCAAGTTTGAAATTTTACATAATGTTATCTTAAAACGTGATTCCTTAGTTTGTATTACATTATTTCAACAATGAAATTGGTTATTTCAAATCTCCACGACGACGACTACAATCACGCACAAATAGATTGTTTACTTTATTGTTATCAGAGTTTCCATGGTAACTAAGCATGAATATTACACATGGATTCAATTTTTCCGGATGAGCCAATAGAGAGTTTCGACCTGATTCCATTGAGTGTAAAATCACTTCAGTATCTTCTATAGTAACGGAGATATGCAAGTTTGAAATTTTATATAATGTTATCGTAAAACGTGATTACTTAGTTTGTATTACATTGTTTCAACAATCAAAATTGTTATTTCAAATCTCCACGACGACGACTACAATCATTCACAAATAGATTGTTTACATGATTGTTATGGGAGTTTCCATGGTAACTAAGCATGAATATTACACATGGATTCAATTTTCCGGATGAGCCAATAGAGAGCGTCGACCTGATTCCATTGAGTGTAAAATCACTTCAGTATCTTCTATAGTAACGGAGATATGCAAGTTTGAAATTTTACATAATGTTATCTTAAAACGTGATTCCTTAGTTTGTATTACATTGCTTCAACAATCAAAAGGGTTATTTCAAATCTCCAAGACGACGACTACAATCACACACAAATAGATTGTTTACATGATTGTTATGGGAGTTTCCATGGTAACTAAGCATGAATATTCCACATGGATTCAATTTTCCGGATGAGCCAATAGAGAGCGTCGACCTGATTCCATTGAGTATAAAATCACTTCAGAATCTTCTATAGTAATGGAGATATGCAAGTTTGAAATTTTATATAATGTTATCTTAAAACGTGATTCCTTAGTTTGTATTACATTGTTTCAACAATCAAAATGGTTATTTCAAATCTCCACGACGACAACTACAATCACGCACAAATAGATTGTTTACATGATTGTTATGAGAGTTTCCATGGTAACTAAGCATGAATATTCCACATGGATTCAATTTTCCGGATGAGCCAATAGAGAGTTTCGTCCTGATTCCATTGAGTGTAAAATCACATCAGTATCTTCTATAGTAACGGATATATGCGTGTTTGAAATGTTATATAATTTTATCGTAAAGCGTGAGGCTTTAGTTTGTATTACATTGTTCAACAGTCAAAATGGTTATTTCAAATCTCCACGACGACGACTACAATCACGCACAATTAGATTGTTTACAGGATTGTTATCAGAGTTTCCATGGTAACTAAGCATGAATATTCCACATGGATTCAATTTTCCGGATGAGCCAATAGAGAGCGTCGACCTGATTCCATTGAGTATAAAATCACTTCAGAATCTTCTATAGTAATGGAGATATGCAAGTTTGAAATTTTATATAATGTTATCTTAAAACGTGATTCCTTAGTTTGTATTACATTGTTTCAACAATCAAAATGGTTATTTCAAATCTCCACGACGACAACTACAATCACGCACAAATAGATTGTTTACATGATTGTTATGAGAGTTTCCATGGTAACTAAGCATGAATATTCCACATGGATTCAATTTTCCGGATGAGCCAATAGAGAGTTTCGTCCTGATTCCATTGAGTGTAAAATCACATCAGTATCTTCTATAGTAACGGATATATGCGTGTTTGAAATGTTATATAATTTTATCGTAAAGCGTGAGGCTTTAGTTTGTATTACATTGTTCAACAGTCAAAATGGTTATTTCAAATCTCCACGACGACGACTACAATCACGCACAATTAGATTGTTTACAGGATTGTTATCAGAGTTTCCATGGTAACTAAGCATGAATATTACACATGGATTCAATTTTTTCGGATGAGCGAATAGAGAGCGTCGACCTGATTCCATTGAGTGTAAAATCACCTCAGTATCTTCTATAGTAACGGATATATGCGAGTTTGAAATGTTATATAATGTTATCGTAAAGCGTGAGGCCTTAGTTTGTATTACATTGTTTGAACAGTCAAAATGGTTATTTCAAATCTCCACGACGACGACTACAATCACGCACAAATAGATTGTTTACATGATTGTTATGAGAGTTTCCATGGTAACTAAGCATGAATATTACACATGGATTCAATTTTTTCGGATGAGCGAATAGAGAGCGTCGACCTGATTCCATTGAGTGTAAAATCACTTCAGAATCTTCTATAGTAACGGAGATATGCAAGTTTGAAATTTTACATAATGTTATCTTAAAACGTGATTCCTTAGTTTGTATTACATTATTTCAACAATGAAATTGGTTATTTCAAATCTCCACGACGACGACTACAATCACGCACAAATAGATTGTTTACTTTATTGTTATCAGAGTTTCCATGGTAACTAAGCATGAATATTACACATGGATTCAATTTTTCCGGATGAGCCAATAGAGAGTTTCGACCTGATTCCATTGAGTGTAAAATCACTTCAGTATCTTCTATAGTAACGGAGATATGCAAGTTTGAAATTTTATATAATGTTATCGTAAAACGTGATTACTTAGTTTGTATTACATTGTTTCAACAATCAAAATTGTTATTTCAAATCTCCACGACGACGACTACAATCATTCACAAATAGATTGTTTACATGATTGTTATGGGAGTTTCCATGGTAACTAAGCATGAATATTACACATGGATTCAATTTTCCGGATGAGCCAATAGAGAGCGTCGACCTGATTCCATTGAGTATAAAATCACTTCAGAATCTTCTATAGTAATGGAGATATGCAAGTTTGAAATTTTATATAATGTTATCTTAAAACGTGATTCCTTAGTTTGTATTACATTGTTTCAACAATCAAAATGGTTATTTCAAATCTCCACGACGACAACTACAATCACGCACAAATAGATTGTTTACATGATTGTTATGAGAGTTTCCATGGTAACTAAGCATGAATATTCCACATGGATTCAATTTTCCGGATGAGCCAATAGAGAGTTTCGTCTTGATTCCATTGAGTGTAAAATCACATCAGTATCTTCTATAGTAACGGATATATGCGTGTTTGAAATGTTATATAATTTTATCGTAAAGCGTGAGGCTTTAGTTTGTATTACATTGTTCAACAGTCAAAATGGTTATTTCAAATCTCCACGACGACGACTACAATCACGCACAATTAGATTGTTTACAGGATTGTTATCAGAGTTTCCATGGTAACTAAGCATGAATATTACACATGGATTCAATTTTTTCGGATGAGCCAATAGAGAGCGTCGACCTGATTCCATTGAGTGTAAAATCACTTCAGTATCTTCTATAGTAACGGAGATATGCAAGTTTGAAATTTTACATAATGCTATCTTAAAACGTGATTCCTTAGTTTGTATTACATTGTTTCAAAAATCAAAAGGGTTATTTCAAATCTCCACGACGACGACTAAAATCACACACAAAAAATTATTTACATGATTGTTATGAGAGTTTCCATTGTAACTAAGCATGAATATTACACATGGATTCAATTTTTCCTGATGAGCCAATAGAGAGCGTCGACCTGATTCCATTGAGTGTAAAATCACCTCAGTATCTTCTATACTAACGGATATATGCGAGTTTGAAATGTTATATAATGTTATCGTAAAGCGTGAGGCCTTAGTTTATATTACATTGTTTGAACAGTCAAAATGGTTATTTCAAATCTCCACGACGACGACTACAATCACGCACAAATAGATTGTTTACATGATTGTTATGAGAGTTTCCATGGTAACTAAGCATGAATATTACACATGGATTCAATTTTTCCGGATGAGCCAATAGAGAGCGTCGACCTGATTCCATTGAGTGTAAAATCACTTCAGAATCTTCTATAGTAACGGAGATATGCAAGTTTGAAATTTTACATAATGTTATCTTAAAACGTGATTCCTTAGTTTGTATTACATTATTTCAACAATGAAATTGGTTATTTCAAATCTCCACGACGACGACTACAATCACGCACAAATAGATTGTTTACTTTATTGTTATCAGAGTTTCCATGGTAACTAAGCATGAATATTACACATGGATTCAATTTTTCCGGATGAGCCAATAGAGAGCGTCGACCTGATTCCATTGAGTGTAAAATCACTTCAGTATCTTCTATAGTAACGGAGATATGCAAGTTTGAAATTTTACATAATGTTATCTTAAAACGTGATTCCTTAGTTTGTATTACATTGCTTCAACAATCAAAAGGGTTATTTCAAATCTCCAAGACGACGACTACAATCACACACAAATAGATTGTTTACATGATTGTTATGGGAGTTTCCATGGTAACTAAGCATGAATATTCCACATGGATTCAATTTTCCGGATGAGCCAATAGAGAGCGTCGACCTGATTCCATTGAGTATAAAATCACTTCAGAATCTTCTATAGTAATGGAGATATGCAAGTTTGAAATTTTATATAATGTTATCTTAAAACGTGATTCCTTAGTTTGTATTACATTGTTTCAACAATCAAAATGGTTATTTCAAATCTCCACGACGACAACTACAATCACGCACAAATAGATTGTTTACATGATTGTTATGAGATTTTCCATGGTAACTAAGCATGAATATTCCACATGGATTCAATTTTCCGGATGAGCCAATAGAGAGTTTCGTCCTGATTCCATTGAGTGTAAAATCACATCAGTATCTTCTATAGTAACGGATATATGCGTGTTTGAAATGTTATATAATTTTATCGTAAAGCGTGAGGCTTTAGTTTGTATTACATTGTTCAACAGTCAAAATGGTTATTTCAAATCTCCACGACGACGACTACAATCACG
The DNA here is from genome assembly GCF_977018435.1 of Lepisma saccharinum. Lineage (NCBI taxonomy): Eukaryota > Metazoa > Arthropoda > Insecta > Zygentoma > Lepismatidae > Lepisma > Lepisma saccharinum. The sequence goes on from NW_028143538.1 coordinate 57,851, forward strand.
CACAATTAGATTGTTTACAGGATTGTTATCAGAGTTTCCATGGTAACTAAGCATGAATATTACACATGGATTCAATTTTTTCGGATGAGCGAATAGAGAGCGTCGACCTGATTCCATTGAGTGTAAAATCACTTCAGTATCTTCTATAGTAACGGAGATATGCAAGTTTGAAATTTTACATAAAGTTATCTTAAAACGTGATTCCTTAGTTTGTATTACATTGCTTCAACAATCAAAAGGGTTATTTCAAATCTCCAAGACGACGACTACAATCACACACAAATAGATTGTTTACATGATTGTTATGGGAGTTTCCATGGTAACTAAGCATGAATATTACACATGGATTCAATTTTCCGGATGAGCCAATAGAGAGCGTCGACCTGATTCCATTGAGTGTAAAATCACTTCAGTATCTTCTATAGTAACGGAGATATGCAAGTTTGAAATTTTACATAATGTTATCTTAAAACGTGATTCCTTAGTTTGTATTACATTGCTTCAACAATCAAAAGGGTTATTTCAAATCTCCAAGACGACGACTACAATCACACACAAATAGATTGTTTACATGATTGTTATGGGAGTTTCCATGGTAACTAAGCATGAATATTCCACATGGATTCAATTTTCCGGATGAGCCAATAGAGAGCGTCGACCTGATTCCATTGAGTATAAAATCACTTCAGAATCTTCTATAGTAATGGAGATATGCAAGTTTGAAATTTTATATAATGTTATCTTAAAACGTGATTCCTTAGTTTGTATTACATTGTTTCAACAATCAAAATGGTTATTTCAAATCTCCACGACGACAACTACAATCACGCACAAATAGATTGTTTACATGATTGTTATGAGAGTTTCCATGGTAACTAAGCATGAATATTCCACATGGATTCAATTTTCCGGATGAGCCAATAGAGAGTTTCGTCCTGATTCCATTGAGTGTAAAATCACATCAGTATCTTCTATAGTAACGGATATATGCGTGTTTGAAATGTTATATAATTTTATCGTAAAGCGTGAGGCTTTAGTTTGTATTACATTGTTCAACAGTCAAAACGGTTATTTCAAATCTCCACGACGACGACTAAAATCACGCACAATTAGATTGTTTACAGGATTGTTATCAGAGTTTCCATGGTAACTAAGCATGAATATTACACATGGATTCAATTTTTTCGGATGAGCGAATAGAGAGCGTCGACCTGATTCCATTGAGTGTAAAATCACTTCAGTATCTTCTATAGTAACGGAGATATGCGAGTTTGAAATTTTACATAATGCTATCTTAAAACGTGATTCCTTAGTTTGTATTACATTGTTTCAAAAATCAAAAGGGTTATTTCAAATCTCCACGACGACGACTACAATCACACACAAAAAATTGTTTACATGATTGTTATGAGAGTTTCCATGGTAACTAAGCATGAATATTACACATGGATTCAATTTTTCCTGATGAGCCAATAGAGAGCGTCGACCTGATTCCATTGAGTGTAAAATCACCTCAGTATCTTCTATAGTAACGGATATATGCGAGTTTGAAATGTTATATAATGTTATCGTAAAGCGTGAGGCCTTAGTTTGTATTACATTGTTTGAACAGTCAAAATGGTTATTTCAAATCTCCACGACGACGACTACAATCACGCACAAATAGATTGTTTACAGGATTGTTATCAGAGTTTCCATGGTAACTAAGCATGAATATTACACATGGATTCAATTTTTTCGGATGAGCGAATAGAGAGCGTCGACCTGATTCCATTGAGTGTAAAATCACTTCAGAATCTTCTATAGTAACGGAGATATGCAAGTTTGAAATTTTACATAATGTTATCTTAAAACGTGATTCCTTAGTTTGTATTACATTATTTCAACAATGAAATTGGTTATTTCAAATCTCCACGACGACGACTACAATCACGCACAAATAGATTGTTTACTTTATTGTTATCAGAGTTTCCATGGTAACTAAGCATGAATATTACACATGGATTCAATTTTTCCGGATGAGCCAATAGAGAGTTTCGACCTGATTCCATTGAGTGTAAAATCACTTCAGTATCTTCTATAGTAACGGAGATATGCAAGTTTGAAATTTTATATAATGTTATCGTAAAACGTGATTACTTAGTTTGTATTACATTGTTTCAACAATCAAAATTGTTATTTCAAATCTCCACGACGACGACTACAATCATTCACAAATAGATTGTTTACATGATTGTTATGGGAGTTTCCATGGTAACTAAGCATGAATATTACACATGGATTCAATTTTCCGGATGAGCCAATAGAGAGCGTCGACCTGATTCCATTGAGTGTAAAATCACTTCAGTATCTTCTATAGTAACGGAGATATGCAAGTTTGAAATTTTACATAAAGTTATCTTAAAACGTGATTCCTTAGTTTGTATTACATTGCTTCAACAATCAAAAGGGTTATTTCAAATCTCCAAGACGACGACTACAATCACACACAAATAGATTGTTTACATGATTGTTATGGGAGTTTCCATGGTAACTAAGCATGAATATTACACATGGATTCAATTTTCCGGATGAGCCAATAGAGAGCGTCGACCTGATTCCATTGAGTATAAAATCACTTCAGAATCTTCTATAGTAATGGAGATATGCAAGTTTGAAATTTTATATAATGTTATCTTAAAACGTGATTCCTTAGTTTGTATTACATTGTTTCAACAATCAAAATGGTTATTTCAAATCTCCACGACGACAACTACAATCACGCACAAATAGATTGTTTACATGATTGTTATGAGAGTTTCCATGGTAACTAAGCATGAATATTCCACATGGATTCAATTTTCCGGATGAGCCAATAGAGAGTTTCGTCCTGATTCCATTGAGTGTAAAATCACATCAGTATCTTCTATAGTAACGGATATATGCGTGTTTGAAATGTTATATAATTTTATCGTAAAGCGTGAGGCTTTAGTTTGTATTACATTGTTCAACAGTCAAAATGGTTATTTCAAATCTCCACGACGACGACTACAATCACGCACAATTAGATTGTTTACAGGATTGTTATCAGAGTTTCCATGGTAACTAAGCATGAATATTACACATGGATTCAATTTTTTCGGATGAGCCAATAGAGAGCGTCGACCTGATTCCATTGAGTGTAAAATCACTTCAGTATCTTCTATAGTAACGGAGATATGCAAGTTTGAAATTTTACATAATGCTATCTTAAAACGTGATTCCTTAGTTTGTATTACATTGTTTCAAAAATCAAAAGGGTTATTTCAAATCTCCACGACGACGACTACAATCACACACAAAAAATTATTTACATGATTGTTATGAGAGTTTCCATTGTAACTAAGCATGAATATTACACATGGATTCAATTTTTCCTGATGAGCCAATAGAGAGCGTCGACCTGATTCCATTGAGTGTAAAATCACCTCAGTATCTTCTATACTAACGGATATATGCGAGTTTGAAATGTTATATAATGTTATCGTAAAGCGTGAGGCCTTAGTTTATATTACATTGTTTGAACAGTCAAAATGGTTATTTCAAATCTCCACGACGACGACTACAATCACGCACAAATAGATTGTTTACATGATTGTTATGAGAGTTTCCATGGTAACTAAGCATGAATATTACACATGGATTCAATTTTTCCGGATGAGCCAATAGAGAGCGTCGACCTGATTCCATTGAGTGTAAAATCACTTCAGAATCTTCTATAGTAACGGAGATATGCAAGTTTGAAATTTTACATAATGTTATCTTAAAACGTGATTCCTTAGTTTGTATTACATTATTTCAACAATGAAATTGGTTATTTCAAATCTCCACGACGACGACTACAATCACGCACAAATAGATTGTTTACTTTATTGTTATCAGAGTTTCCATGGTAACTAAGCATGAATATTACACATGGATTCAATTTTTCCGGATGAGCCAATAGAGAGTTTCGACCTGATTCCATTGAGTGTAAAATCACTTCAGTATCTTCTATAGTAACGGAGATATGCAAGTTTGAAATTTTATATAATGTTATCGTAAAACGTGATTACTTAGTTTGTATTACATTGTTTCAACAATCAAAATTGTTATTTCAAATCTCCACGACGACGACTACAATCATTCACAAATAGATTGTTTACATGATTGTTATGGGAGTTTCCATGGTAACTAAGCATGAATATTACACATGGATTCAATTTTCCGGATGAGCCAATAGAGAGCGTCGACCTGATTCCATTGAGTGTAAAATCACTTCAGTATCTTCTATAGTAACGGAGATATGCAAGTTTGAAATTTTACATAATGTTATCTTAAAACGTGATTCCTTAGTTTGTATTACATTGCTTCAACAATCAAAAGGGTTATTTCAAATCTCCAAGACGACGACTACAATCACACACAAATAGATTGTTTACATGATTGTTATGGGAGTTTCCATGGTAACTAAGCATGAATATTCCACATGGATTCAATTTTCCGGATGAGCCAATAGAGAGCGTCGACCTGATTCCATTGAGTATAAAATCACTTCAGAATCTTCTATAGTAATGGAGATATGCAAGTTTGAAATTTTATATAATGTTATCTTAAAACGTGATTCCTTAGTTTGTATTACATTGTTTCAACAATCAAAATGGTTATTTCAAATCTCCACGACGACAACTACAATCACGCACAAATAGATTGTTTACATGATTGTTATGAGATTTTCCATGGTAACTAAGCATGAATATTCCACATGGATTCAATTTTCCGGATGAGCCAATAGAGAGTTTCGTCCTGATTCCATTGAGTGTAAAATCACATCAGTATCTTCTATAGTAACGGATATATGCGTGTTTGAAATGTTATATAATTTTATCGTAAAGCGTGAGGCTTTAGTTTGTATTACATTGTTCAACAGTCAAAATGGTTATTTCAAATCTCCACGACGACGACTACAATCACGCACAATTAGATTGTTTACAGGATTGTTATCAGAGTTTCCATGGTAACTAAGCATGAATATTACACATGGATTCAATTTTTTCGGATGAGCGAATAGAGAGCGTCGACCTGATTCCATTGAGTGTAAAATCACTTCAGTATCTTCTATAGTAACGGAGATATGCGAGTTTGAAATTTTACATAATGCTATCTTAAAACGTGATTCCTTAGTTTGTATTACATTGTTTCAAAAATCAAAAGGGTTATTTCAAATCTCCACGACGACGACTACAATCACACACAAAAAATTGTTTACATGATTGTTATGAGAGTTTCCATGGTAACTAAGCATGAATATTACACATGGATTCAATTTTTCCGGATGAGCCAATAGAGAGTTTCGACCTGATTCCATTGAGTGTAAAATCACTTCAGTATCTTCTATAGTAACGGAGATATGCAAGTTTGAAATTTTATATAATGTTATCGTAAAACGTGATTACTTAGTTTGTATTACATTGTTTCAACAATCAAAATTGTTATTTCAAATCTCCACGACGACGACTACAATCATTCACAAATAGATTGTTTACATGATTGTTATGGGAGTTTCCATGGTAACTAAGCATGAATATTACACATGGATTCAATTTTCCGGATGAGCCAATAGAGAGCGTCGACCTGATTCCATTGAGTGTAAAATCACTTCAGTATCTTCTATAGTAACGGAGATATGCAAGTTTGAAATTTTACATAAAGTTATCTTAAAACGTGATTCCTTAGTTTGTATTACATTGCTTCAACAATCAAAAGGGTTATTTCAAATCTCCAAGACGACGACTACAATCACACACAAATAGATTGTTTACATGATTGTTATGGGAGTTTCCATGGTAACTAAGCATGAATATTACACATGGATTCAATTTTCCGGATGAGCCAATAGAGAGCGTCGACCTGATTCCATTGAGTGTAAAATCACTTCAGTATCTTCTATAGTAACGGAGATATGCAAGTTTGAAATTTTACATAATGTTATCTTAAAACGTGATTCCTTAGTTTGTATTACATTGCTTCAACAATCAAAAGGGTTATTTCAAATCTCCAAGACGACGACTACAATCACGCACAAATAGATTGTTTACATGATTGTTATGAGATTTTCCATGGTAACTAAGCATGAATATTCCACATGGATTCAATTTTCCGGATGAGCCAATAGAGAGTTTCGTCCTGATTCCATTGAGTGTAAAATCACATCAGTATCTTCTATAGTAACGGATATATGCGTGTTTGAAATGTTATATAATTTTATCGTAAAGCGTGAGGCTTTAGTTTGTATTACATTGTTCAACAGTCAAAATGGTTATTTCAAATCTCCACGACGACGACTACAATCACGCACAATTAGATTGTTTACAGGATTGTTATCAGAGTTTCCATGGTAACTAAGCATGAATATTACACATGGATTCAATTTTTTCGGATGAGCCAATAGAGAGCGTCGACCTGATTCCATTGAGTGTAAAATCACTTCAGTATCTTCTATAGTAACGGAGATATGCAAGTTTGAAATTTTACATAATGCTATCTTAAAACGTGATTCCTTAGTTTGTATTACATTGTTTCAAAAATCAAAAGGGTTATTTCAAATCTCCACGACGACGACTACAATCACACACAAAAAATTATTTACATGATTGTTATGAGAGTTTCCATTGTAACTAAGCATGAATATTACACATGGATTCAATTTTTCCTGATGAGCCAATAGAGAGCGTCGACCTGATTCCATTGAGTGTAAAATCACCTCAGTATCTTCTATACTAACGGATATATGCGAGTTTGAAATGTTATATAATGTTATCGTAAAGCGTGAGGCCTTAGTTTATATTACATTGTTTGAACAGTCAAAATGGTTATTTCAAATCTCCACGACGACGACTACAATCACGCACAAATAGATTGTTTACATGATTGTTATGAGAGTTTCCATGGTAACTAAGCATGAATATTACACATGGATTCAATTTTTCCTGATGAGCCAATAGAGAGCGTCGACCTGATTCCATTGAGTGTAAAATCACCTCAGTATCTTCTATAGTAACGGATATATGCGAGTTTGAAATGTTATATAATGTTATCGTAAAGCGTGAGGCCTTAGTTTGTATTACATTGTTTGAACAGTCAAAATGGTTATTTCAAATCTCCACGACGACGACTACAATCACGCACAAATAGATTGTTTACATGATTGTTATGAGAGTTTCCATGGTAACTAAGCATGAATATTACACATGGATTCAATTTTTCCGGATGAGCCAATAGAGAGCGTCGACCTGATTCCATTGAGTGTAAAATCACTTCAGAATCTTCTATAGTAACGGAGATATGCAAGTTTGAAATTTTACATAATGTTATCTTAAAACGTGATTCCTTAGTTTGTATTACATTATTTCAACAATGAAATTGGTTATTTCAAATCTCCACGACGACGACTACAATCACGCACAAATAGATTGTTTACTTTATTGTTATCAGAGTTTCCATGGTAACTAAGCATGAATATTACACATGGATTCAATTTTTCCGGATGAGCCAATAGAGAGTTTCGACCTGATTCCATTGAGTGTAAAATCACTTCAGTATCTTCTATAGTAACGGAGATATGCAAGTTTGAAATTTTATATAATGTTATCGTAAAACGTGATTACTTAGTTTGTATTACATTGTTTCAACAATCAAAATTGTTATTTCAAATCTCCACGACGACGACTACAATCATTCACAAATAGATTGTTTACATGATTGTTATGGGAGTTTCCATGGTAACTAAGCATGAATATTACACATGGATTCAATTTTCCGGATGAGCCAATAGAGAGCGTCGACCTGATTCCATTGAGTGTAAAATCACTTCAGTATCTTCTATAGTAACGGAGATATGCAAGTTTGAAATTTTACATAATGTTATCTTAAAACGTGATTCCTTAGTTTGTATTACATTGCTTCAACAATCAAAAGGGTTATTTCAAATCTCCAAGACGACGACTACAATCACACACAAATAGATTGTTTACATGATTGTTATGGGAGTTTCCATGGTAACTAAGCATGAATATTCCACATGGATTCAATTTTCCGGATGAGCCAATAGAGAGCGTCGACCTGATTCCATTGAGTATAAAATCACTTCAGAATCTTCTATAGTAATGGAGATATGCAAGTTTGAAATTTTATATAATGTTATCTTAAAACGTGATTCCTTAGTTTGTATTACATTGTTTCAACAATCAAAATGGTTATTTCAAATCTCCACGACGACAACTACAATCACGCACAAATAGATTGTTTACATGATTGTTATGAGATTTTCCATGGTAACTAAGCATGAATATTCCACATGGATTCAATTTTCCGGATGAGCCAATAGAGAGTTTCGTCCTGATTCCATTGAGTGTAAAATCACATCAGTATCTTCTATAGTAACGGATATATGCGTGTTTGAAATGTTATATAATTTTATCGTAAAGCGTGAGGCTTTAGTTTGTATTACATTGTTCAACAGTCAAAATGGTTATTTCAAATCTCCACGACGACGACTACAATCACGCACAATTAGATTGTTTACAGGATTGTTATCAGAGTTTCCATGGTAACTAAGCATGAATATTACACATGGATTCAATTTTTTCGGATGAGCGAATAGAGAGCGTCGACCTGATTCCATTGAGTGTAAAATCACTTCAGTATCTTCTATAGTAACGGAGATATGCGAGTTTGAAATTTTACATAATGCTATCTTAAAACGTGATTCCTTAGTTTGTATTACATTGTTTCAAAAATCAAAAGGGTTATTTCAAATCTCCACGACGACGACTACAATCACACACAAAAAATTGTTTACATGATTGTTATGAGAGTTTCCATGGTAACTAAGCATGAATATTACACATGGATTCAATTTTTCCTGATGAGCCAATAGAGAGCGTCGACCTGATTCCATTGAGTGTAAAATCACCTCAGTATCTTCTATAGTAACGGATATATGCGAGTTTGAAATGTTATATAATGTTATCGTAAAGCGTGAGGCCTTAGTTTGTAATACATTGTTTGAACAGTCAAAATGGTTATTTCAAATCTCCACGACGACGACTACAATCACGCACAAATAGATTGTTTACATGATTGTTATGAGAGTTTCCATGGTAACTAAGCATGAATATTACACATGGATTCAATTTTTCCGGATGAGCCAATAGAGAGCGTCGACCTGATTCCATTGAGTGTAAAATCACTTCAGAATCTTCTATAGTAACGGAGATATGCAAGTTTGAAATTTTACATAATGTTATCTTAAAACGTGATTCCTTAGTTTGTATTACATTATTTCAACAATGAAATTGGTTATTTCAAATCTCCACGACGACGACTACAATCACGCACAAATAGATTGTTTACTTTATTGTTATCAGAGTTTCCATGGTAACTAAGCATGAATATTACACATGGATTCAATTTTTCCGGATGAGCCAATAGAGAGTTTCGACCTGATTCCATTGAGTGTAAAATCACTTCAGTATCTTCTATAGTAACGGAGAAATGCAAGTTTGAAATTTTATATAATGTTATCGTAAAACGTGATTACTTAGTTTGTATTACATTGTTTCAACAATCAAAATTGTTATTTCAAATCTCCACGACGACGACTACAATCATTCACAAATAGATTGTTTACATGATTGTTATGGGAGTTTCCATGGTAACTAAGCATGAATATTACACATGGATTCAATTTTCCGGATGAGCCAATAGAGAGCGTCGACCTGATTCCATTGAGTGTAAAATCACTTCAGTATCTTCTATAGTAACGGAGATATGCAAGTTTGAAATTTTACATAAAGTTATCTTAAAACGTGATTCCTTAGTTTGTATTACATTGCTTCAACAATCAAAAGGGTTATTTCAAATCTCCAAGACGACGACTACAATCACACACAAATAGATTGTTTACATGATTGTTATGGGAGTTTCCATGGTAACTAAGCATGAATATTACACATGGATTCAATTTTCCGGATGAGCCAATAGAGAGCGTCGACCTGATTCCATTGAGTGTAAAATCACTTCAGTATCTTCTATAGTAACGGAGATATGCAAGTTTGAAATTTTACATAATGTTATCTTAAAACGTGATTCCTTAGTTTGTATTACATTGCTTCAACAATCAAAAGGGTTATTTCAAATCTCCAAGACGACGACTACAATCACGCACAAATAGATTGTTTACATGATTGTTATGAGATTTTCCATGGTAACTAAGCATGAATATTCCACATGGATTCAATTTTCCGGATGAGCCAATAGAGAGTTTCGTCCTGATTCCATTGAGTGTAAAATCACATCAGTATCTTCTATAGTAACGGATATATGCGTGTTTGAAATGTTATATAATTTTATCGTAAAGCGTGAGGCTTTAGTTTGTATTACATTGTTCAACAGTCAAAATGGTTATTTCAAATCTCCACGACGACGACTACAATCACGCACAATTAGATTGTTTACAGGATTGTTATCAGAGTTTCCATGGTAACTAAGCATGAATATTACACATGGATTCAATTTTTTCGGATGAGCCAATAGAGAGCGTCGACCTGATTCCATTGAGTGTAAAATCACTTCAGTATCTTCTATAGTAACGGAGATATGCAAGTTTGAAATTTTACATAATGCTATCTTAAAACGTGATTCCTTAGTTTGTATTACATTGTTTCAAAAATCAAAAGGGTTATTTCAAATCTCCACGACGACGACTACAATCACACACAAAAAATTATTTACATGATTGTTATGAGAGTTTCCATTGTAACTAAGCATGAATATTACACATGGATTCAATTTTTCCTGATGAGCCAATAGAGAGCGTCGACCTGATTCCATTGAGTGTAAAATCACCTCAGTATCTTCTATACTAACGGATATATGCGAGTTTGAAATGTTATATAATGTTATCGTAAAGCGTGAGGCCTTAGTTTATATTACATTGTTTGAACAGTCAAAATGGTTATTTCAAATCTCCACGACGACGACTACAATCACGCACAAATAGATTGTTTACATGATTGTTATGAGAGTTTCCATGGTAACTAAGCATGAATATTACACATGGATTCAATTTTTCCTGATGAGCCAATAGAGAGCGTCGACCTGATTCCATTGAGTGTAAAATCACCTCAGTATCTTCTATAGTAACGGATATATGCGAGTTTGAAATGTTATATAATGTTATCGTAAAGCGTGAGGCCTTAGTTTGTATTACATTGTTTGAACAGTCAAAATGGTTATTTCAAATCTCCACGACGACGACTACAATCACGCACAAATAGATTGTTTACATGATTGTTATGAGAGTTTCCATGGTAACTAAGCATGAATATTACACATGGATTCAATTTTTCCGGATGAGCCAATAGAGAGCGTCGACCTGATTCCATTGAGTGTAAAATCACTTCAGAATCTTCTATAGTAACGGAGATATGCAAGTTTGAAATTTTACATAATGTTATCTTAAAACGTGATTCCTTAGTTTGTATTACATTATTTCAACAATGAAATTGGTTATTTCAAATCTCCACGACGACGACTACAATCACGCACAAATAGATTGTTTACTTTATTGTTATCAGAGTTTCCATGGTAACTAAGCATGAATATTACACATGGATTCAATTTTTCCGGATGAGCCAATAGAGAGTTTCGACCTGATTCCATTGAGTGTAAAATCACTTCAGTATCTTCTATAGTAACGGAGATATGCAAGTTTGAAATTTTATATAATGTTATCGTAAAACGTGATTACTTAGTTTGTATTACATTGTTTCAACAATCAAAATTGTTATTTCAAATCTCCACGACGACGACTACAATCATTCACAAATAGATTGTTTACATGATTGTTATGGGAGTTTCCATGGTAACTAAGCATGAATATTACACATGGATTCAATTTTCCGGATGAGCCAATAGAGAGCGTCGACCTGATTCCATTGAGTGTAAAATCACTTCAGTATCTTCTATAGTAACGGAGATATGCAAGTTTGAAATTTTACATAATGTTATCTTAAAACGTGATTCCTTAGTTTGTATTACATTGCTTCAACAATCAAAAGGGTTATTTCAAATCTCCAAGACGACGACTACAATCACACACAAATAGATTGTTTACATGATTGTTATGGGAGTTTCCATGGTAACTAAGCATGAATATTCCACATGGATTCAATTTTCCGGATGAGCCAATAGAGAGCGTCGACCTGATTCCATTGAGTATAAAATCACTTCAGAATCTTCTATAGTAATGGAGATATGCAAGTTTGAAATTTTATATAATGTTATCTTAAAACGTGATTCCTTAGTTTGTATTACATTGTTTCAACAATCAAAATGGTTATTTCAAATCTCCACGACGACAACTACAATCACGCACAAATAGATTGTTTACATGATTGTTATGAGATTTTCCATGGTAACTAAGCATGAATATTCCACATGGATTCAATTTTCCGGATGAGCCAATAGAGAGTTTCGTCCTGATTCCATTGAGTGTAAAATCACATCAGTATCTTCTATAGTAACGGATATATGCGTGTTTGAAATGTTATATAATTTTATCGTAAAGCGTGAGGCTTTAGTTTGTATTACATTGTTCAACAGTCAAAATGGTTATTTCAAATCTCCACGACGACGACTACAATCACGCACAATTAGATTGTTTACAGGATTGTTATCAGAGTTTCCATGGTAACTAAGCATGAATATTACACATGGATTCAATTTTTTCGGATGAGCGAATAGAGAGCGTCGACCTGATTCCATTGAGTGTAAAATCACTTCAGTATCTTCTATAGTAACGGAGATATGCGAGTTTGAAATTTTACATAATGCTATCTTAAAACGTGATTCCTTAGTTTGTATTACATTGTTTCAAAAATCAAAAGGGTTATTTCAAATCTCCACGACGACGACTACAATCACACACAAAAAATTGTTTACATGATTGTTATGAGAGTTTCCATGGTAACTAAGCATGAATATTACACATGGATTCAATTTTTCCTGATGAGCCAATAGAGAGCGTCGACCTGATTCCATTGAGTGTAAAATCACCTCAGTATCTTCTATAGTAACGGATATATGCGAGTTTGAAATGTTATATAATGTTATCGTAAAGCGTGAGGCCTTAGTTTGTATTACATTGTTTGAACAGTCAAAATGGTTATTTCAAATCTCCACGACGACGACTACAATCACGCACAAATAGATTGTTTACATGATTGTTATGAGAGTTTCCATGGTAACTAAGCATGAATATTACACATGGATTCAATTTTTCCGGATGAGCCAATAGAGAGCGTCGACCTGATTCCATTGAGTGTAAAATCACTTCAGAATCTTCTATAGTAACGGAGATATGCAAGTTTGAAATTTTACATAATGTTATCTTAAAACGTGATTCCTTAGTTTGTATTACATTATTTCAACAATGAAATTGGTTATTTCAAATCTCCACGACGACGACTACAATCACGCACAAATAGATTGTTTACTTTATTGTTATCAGAGTTTCCATGGTAACTAAGCATGAATATTACACATGGATTCAATTTTTCCGGATGAGCCAATAGAGAGTTTCGACCTGATTCCATTGAGTGTAAAATCACTTCAGTATCTTCTATAGTAACGGAGATATGCAAGTTTGAAATTTTACATAATGTTATCGTAAAACGTGATTACTTAGTTTGTATTACATTGTTTCAACAATCAAAATTGTTATTTCAAATCTCCACGACGACGACTACAATCATTCACAAATAGATTGTTTACATGATTGTTATGGGAGTTTCCATGGTAACTAAGCATGAATATTACACATGGATTCAATTTTCCGGATGAGCCAATAGAGAGCGTCGACCTGATTCCATTGAGTGTAAAATCACTTCAGTATCTTCTATAGTAACGGAGATATGCAAGTTTGAAATTTTACATAAAGTTATCTTAAAACGTGATTCCTTAGTTTGTATTACATTGCTTCAACAATCAAAAGGGTTATTTCAAATCTCCAAGACGACGACTACAATCACACACAAATAGATTGTTTACATGATTGTTATGGGAGTTTCCATGGTAACTAAGCATGAATATTACACATGGATTCAATTTTCCGGATGAGCCAATAGAGAGCGTCGACCTGATTCCATTGAGTGTAAAATCACTTCAGTATCTTCTATAGTAACGGAGATATGCAAGTTTGAAATTTTACATAATGTTATCTTAAAACGTGATTCCTTAGTTTGTATTACATTGCTTCAACAATCAAAAGGGTTATTTCAAATCTCCAAGACGACGACTACAATCACACACAAATAGATTGTTTACATGATTGTTATGGGAGTTTCCATGGTAACTAAGCATGAATATTCCACATGGATTCAATTTTCCGGATGAGCGAATAGAGAGCGTCGACCTGATTCCATTGAGTGTAAAATCACTTCAGTATCTTCTATAGTAACGGAGATATGCGAGTTTGAAATTTTACATAATGCTATCTTAAAACGTGATTCCTTTGTTTGTATTACATTGTTTCAAAAATCAAAAGGGTTATTTCAAATCTCCACGACGACGACTACAATCACACACAAAAAATTGTTTACATGATTGTTATGAGAGTTTCCATGGTAACTAAGCATGAATATTACACATGGATTCAATTTTTCCTGATGAGCCAATAGAGAGCGTCGACCTGATTCCATTGAGTGTAAAATCACCTCAGTATCTTCTATAGTAACGGATATATGCGAGTTTGAAATGTTATATAATGTTATCGTAAAGCGTGAGGCCTTAGTTTGTATTACATTGTTTGAACAGTCAAAATGGTTATTTCAAATCTCCACGACGACGACTACAATCACGCACAAATAGATTGTTTACATGATTGTTATGAGAGTTTCCATGGTAACTAAGCATGAATATTACACATGGATTCAATTTTTCCGGATGAGCCAATAGAGAGTTTCGACGTGATTCCATTGAGTGTAAAATCACTTCAGTATCTTCTATAGTAACGGAGATATGCAAGTTTGAAATTTTATATAATGTTATCGTAAAACGTGATTACTTAGTTTGTATTACATTGTTTCAACA